>NW_025110258.1:405993-423254 GCF_011392965.1 Frieseomelitta varia
AAAAAAAAAAAAAAAAAAAAGAATTGAAGAAGAAATGAAAAAAAATGGCAAAAATAGGAGGCATTACCGGGGAAACGACAGCCACGCAGGTTTATGTTACCGATTTCTATGTTTTTGGCAATATCATAAAAGTTTTATGGTATTTCCATTCAGTTTATTGAATTTCGGAATCTTTTCGTACGTGATAGATTCTCTCTCTCTTTTTTTTTCCGTTGCATATATCGTTAAAAAATAGGACAATGCGCGCGCGGAATTTTTCATTTGTTTTAAAACACTACCTTTCAAATATTTTCTCAGCGTTAAAAAAATTTTGCATTAAATTTTATTTCCGTAAAATATTTCGTTTGTTCTTCTGGGAAAAATAGAATGGAAAAAGTGATTTTGATAATTTTTGAAACGTCATCTTTGACCTGGTCTTGTATTTTGTAATCTGTCACGTAAAAATTGCACATTGAATTTTACGTGACAGATTTTTGCTCTATTTCTGAAAAATATCCTTACTCCGATCGAGGTATTAATTTCTGAAGCAAATCACGATCTTTCAATCAAAATTGCATTGAATTCTACATCTTAAGAGAGTTTGACGTCTCTATAAAAAGTTCCGAGAAGAGAACGAATTAAAATCTAACGATAACGTATAATTAATTATTTTTACTTTTACTTTTACTTGCATCAGTAATATCGAAGCTGAATTAAAAATATTCTTGTATCAAAAATGAAAAGAGAAGAAGGAAACTAGAATAGAACATTTTGATACAGAGAGACTCGAAAACATATCGAAACGTTTGAACGTGGAAGCGTTTCTGTGTTTCCCCTTATCGAGAGATATAATTTTTCGCTGGCGTGCCAAGCTGAAACGAATCTCGGCCGTAGTTAAACCCGAACGATGTCATCGTTCGAGTCATCTGCATACATTAAAAAGACGTGACATAACGCACACGGCCAGTACGCGATACACGGTAATCACATCCACCGCAGTGTCATCAATAATTCATTCAACTCGCCATAGAGACGCGTTATAACGCGCCAAATATAAACGCGCGAGGAATGTTCGCTCGTTCGTGCACGCGTTTCGAAGCGCGCGCGTGTTTCACGTACGAACGGCTGGAAAAAAAAAAAGGAAAAGAATTTCACTTGAAAATATCTTCCGCCGTGAAACCGTATTTAGTGAATCGCGAAAAATGTTTTCGTTTTTGCTGTGTTCCCGACAATTACTGCGAAAGTATCGTACGAATGAATGGTGGATTGGAAACGATACAACGATGCATAGAACTCGGGGTTTCCGTGATATTTAAATTACAGCGAGGCTATGATAAATTAATCTAATTAAAAGGAAAGAAGAAGGATTGATGTTTGTTGTTTCACGAGTTCTTCTCACAGATTTTCAAGTACAATTTACTTAATACTTACTCATATTATACTCACTAATATTTAAATGTAAAAAACAAAAAGCAAATGATGATTCTAAATTGTACTCGTAACTGATGGTAAACCATAAATCTGAGATCTGAGAATGCATCATAATGTTTTAACAGTTGCGTAAACTAATCGTAACAAATTGCAGTCATAACACTGTATACACTACAGACGACGAATCTAAAGTTGCAACATATGTCACAGCGATGCTCAGTGCGACTAAACAAGTGGCATTTATAATTCCTCCGTTCACAGTAAATCATGAATCTAAATCCTGAAAAATCCTCGAGAAGCCTCCGTAAGAACATCCACTTGACGCAGCAAAGGACGAAATCCTCTTGGAGAAGAGAAAAGGAAAAAGAAACAATCGCGAGTCAAACCACCGTGCCATGTTGCACGAAGAAGAGCTCTGAAAAAAAAAGCGTCAAAGCTCCCGCTCAGTCATAATTTAGCATGTTTCGTGGAATCGCATGCGAGGTTGCAAAAATTTTTTTCGTCACTTCATACAATGCCAACGTGCACTGACAAACAAGCAAAATAGAACCGAGAAAATAGGAAGAACGAAAAGATATTTCACTTTGCCGTCTGTGTTATTACGTGCTGCTGCTTCGCGCGAAAATAATTTTTTTTTTCTTTTTGTGCTCGCTGCGTAAAGTGCAAATCAAGAAAGAACAGAGAAAAGAGAAAAAGGAAAGACGAAGAGATTTCTCATTCGTGGCACGCGTTGCTTCGTGTAAAAAATATAGTGATCCTTCCGCGGCGTCGAGTACAAGTTCGAAAAAAGAAGAAAACGGAGAAAGATGGAGAAAATGATGAAAAAATGAAAAGGTTCTTCATCGAATTTCGCCGTTCATGCATGTGCTACTTCGCACATATAAAAACATATTCTTGCACTTCCTGATGCATCAGGTTAAAAAAAAAAAAAAAAAAAAAAGAAGAAGGAAGAAGAACGAAAAAGATGAAAAGACGAAAAAGAAACCATAGAATTTCGGTATCCGTGCCACGTGCTGCTTCGTGCTGTAAAAATAGCCAGGAAAGTCTTGCACGATTACGTCAGCGGATCTCGTTGCTGTGTTACGCGGCCAGTATCAAAAATTCCGGAGGTCCCACGTGTTGCCTGGCGTTTTCGAACATATCCACGCTCCTCGTAATTACTTTAATCGGGCCGCGTGTCGAGCAATTTTTCGCAAAAAGAAAATCGATCGAAGACTCGAATCATGAATTTGTTGAAACGTAACATTTGCCTGTCGGTGTCGTTGTTGAAGAACGTTGCATAAGAGGCGCAGGAGGATTTGATTCCTTAGCAGGCTTACGTAAGCGGATTTTGCAAGAGCATTTTCGTACGTGATTGTTTGCGGAAGTTGGTATTGGGTTGGAGATGATGTTGATTATTGACGAGATATGAACGATTTCTTTTTTATTTCTCAGTTGATAGATATTGAGCTCTGTTGGATTTTTGATATCATTAACAATTATACAATTGTCGTTGACTAAGGTCTAGTTAGTTTTTTAAAACTTTTGCAATTGCAAAGCTAAAAAATATCTGAGAGGAACGGGAATTCAGTTGGATACTTCTGACATTTCAGCTGGTTCTATATTACACAAAACTCGTTTCGACGAAACAGAAATATATATTATATCTGAAATTATAATTTATAATTTATTTAAATTATATAAATATATATATAAATTATTTAAATCTTAGTAAAATGGTAATTAAATATATTAATTTATTAATAATTTATTTAATTACCATCTCACCAAGATTTCTATAGAAAATTATCTTTATCTGACTGTTGAATATCTACATATACTTATGTGTCGAAGTTCAAATTACCAGTAATAAAGATTCTAAGCAGAGAAATATCATGCTTCGATAACGTGAAATTTACTTTAATGATTTTCAGATACTGGTACGAAAAATGAAGGGAGCAGAGAAAAATTTCTATTTGATTAGCTTTTTAGACAGGTGAACATAAATACTTACATGCACGAAATTGATTTCTCTAGTTAGATAAATTTGCATACATTCGGTGACAGGATCAAAGTTAATGCGCAAGTTAACAAATCGTTATGTAAATCGTTATCAGAATGTGCAGAATCTGGTATACCCTGGCTCGTACTTTCTAAATTTGCGACCGTACGAATAACTAGTATATAATACCTATTCCTACATTGTACAATTTTCTTCACCGAATTCTGTGTCGTTTTTCCTATCGTTTATAATACGAAAATCGAGAAACTCAAAACTGCAAAATTCATCGTAATAAACGAAACAAATACTTTCTTAGATTCCGTTTCGCCAATTATAGAAAATTGATAGACAATTGAATTGAAAATAGTCCAGCAATCGCCATACGATGGTAAAAGCATTGAAAACAATCTTCCGAGAGAGAAAATACAGCGATAACCTTTGTCGCTCAATTTTCTTAATTATCCAATTTTAATAATTCCGTCGGAAGAAACACTTTCCATCAGCGGACAGAGTCCCGAGGGAGGCGGTCGAAAAGTTTTCAAGGAATTCAATTAGCGTTTCGTTCACGTGGTCAAGAGTCATACCAATTATAGTTAATTATAGTTCGTTTCGTTCCCGGCATTAACATAATAACAGTGATATTAGTACGCGGCTCGTGGCCACCATTTAAACAACTTTCAGCCTCGGTGTCGTTCGCCGGTGTTGTTCTCTGTAAACAACGAATGTCCAGGTACACAGTGATTTTGATATTTGCGATCGTGTTCGCAGGCAGATCAAATTGTTTAACGATTTAATTGCCGGCCGTGCCGTTTTCGCACCATCGACACGCAACCGAGGCTTCGTCCACATTCGCGGCATCTAGTTCGCGGGAATGATTGTTGTTGTTTGGCCTGATGTCCAACCTCGTCGTTCGAACGTGTTCAGACCGAAAGGTATTTGAATTTTGTTAACCGGCGTTAACCAGGTTCAGAGTCTTGGTTATGGGTAACGTTAATATTAAATACGGGGAAAATAATGATGATTTTCATGGAACAAAGAAGTAAGTTTGTTTAACGAGTAAGTAATTTAATAATCAATTGAAGCTGTTGCGTTTTCTGGCAGACGTATCGAATAAAATTTACGTTCAACTATGAGCCGCTTTTTTGAAAAATTTTTCTAATGTTTCAAAATTAGAAATTTACATTATAGAAGAAAAGAACAATCAATGAAAGTTGATCGATTTTACAGAAATAACCATTTTTCGATACGTCTATACAGAAGACCATTTTCATCGATACATTATAATCATCCTGAGTGACACGTTGATTTTATTTTTTTTTTATTAACTGTTGATGTTTACTGATTAGAAATTAATGTTAGAACATTTGTGTTCGCTAAATTTGACATTTTATGATTCTCGTACTCGAGGAGCATAATCAAGAGACTATTATAAAGAGAATTCAATTTCGAGAACCGAGAGCAGATTAAATGACTGTAATTCTCTTTATCGAATCGACACGTAGATCAAAATCCCTCTGTAAAATTTAAAATTTCACTCTCATCTGTGGAAATTTCTATCGCCAACTAACTAACGATCGAATCAGAATCGACGAGAATTTCGTGCGCAAAACGTTTAATAGCATAACGAAATCGTCGATTCATTGAGCAGTTATTCACCAGGCGTATTGCGTAGGCGTCGATACCGGCCTCTGTTCGTTTAGATAGCAAGCAACATCCCGGATGCTAGAACGATAGTGCCTCTTCCCCCGCATTTCCTCGCGCTCGATACGTATCATCTTCCGAAAATGACGGAATTTCGCGTCCTTCGCGAACGATCGCGTGTTTCACGCGACGGTCCTCTCCGATCCTCGTTCACTCGGCTTTTCTTGGAACAATAAAATTTAGACTAAAATTGCTAAATTTCTCAGGGCTGTTTTCCAAAATTATGAAACAGAGATTGATGTGAACAATTTCAACATTTAAAGAACGTTTGAAATATTACCGACTATTTTTCAAACATTTTAAACATTTCTATTACTCGATATTTCCGAAATACTTTTATTATTTTATATTTCCAAATGAAATGTTACACAATATTTTCTAGGTATTTTAAACATTTGTTTCAAATGTTGCTCAATACTTGAAATATTGCAGAGTGTCATCGAAATACTCAAAATATTTCTGTTACTCAATATATTTCCGATAAGTAAATATATTTTATATATTTTATATATTTCCTAGGTGTTTAAAAATTTATTTCCAACTGATCCTAAAATTTATATCTTAATCATCAAAGATGATTTATTTGATTAAATAAACTTATACTTGCAGAGTACTTCTTTGCACTAATTGGAAATTGGAGTTGAGCAAAACGCGGATGAAAAATGATTTTCTCTATAGCGTACGACATCGCGAATGATTTGCTTCGTTTCTCATGATGTCGATGCGAGGAAAATCATAGGAGGGAACAAACGGGGAATGTTTTTGTGTGACAGAGTGAAAGAAGAAGAGTTTCGTTCCGATAAATGGAGGGTTTTTATGCGAAGACATGGAAAGATGGTTTCTGTAGTCGCTTGGGTAGTTGGCGCGATGAAAGAAATGTCTTTCATGTTATTTGTTAGTCTCGTTTTTATCGATATTTATTTTGTATTATAGAGTACCAGAGAGAGAGAGAGAGAGAGAGAGAAAGAGAAAAAGCCACACACCGTAATATTTGAATGAAACGCGAAGTTGGTTTCAGTTGATCAAAGGAAGCAATCAGTACTTTGAAAGTTACCTATATTCTATCGAATAAAATATTGAACAAGATTTTCCTTTTCCGGCCATTCTATGAGTAATTCCGTTTCTCTAAGAGCTGAGTTTTTGAAACAATGACAATTTTTCACGAACGGAATTTTGTATTATATTAAGAAATTATATTATATTTATATTAAGAAACAATGATAAATAGAAAATGGAAACGTACGTTATTTTCTAGACAGACTTTGAAAAGAATCATATTATTTATGTAGAACGACCTAATATTTATGTCAAACTATTAGGGATACTCATAAGTAATGTCGTTTCTTGATACTGTACAAAATTTTATTTTTAATCTATAATATAATTTACAATAAGCACACTGAATGTCGATGTATTTAACTAAAATATAGATTATGTTTTAACAAGTCAAATTATTGTTACTAGATGACAATGTTTATTAAATTTGAAGGAAACGTAATTTAACATTATTTATGGATACCTCTAATGTGTTTATCACTCGTAGTCGTTATACGTCTCTTATCAATATTATTAAAATCTTCTATCAGCACCAGTCTTTCTCGTGCAATAAAATCTTTCAACTGCTTTCATCTGATCAGTTGCAACAGAGAGCGTAACACAATCGATTTCTGACAAATTCCAACACTCTTCTTCGAAGAAACTTTATCGATGACGTATGTATCAGGCCATACGATTTTAATACATGTTCGTGGCACGATGCGCAAATGAGTCAACAAGTTTGAGCATTTATTACAAGTAATCAGAGCCATTTAAGATATGTAGCTGAATCGTGATAGTCAGAGTCAGCATAAATCTATCTGTCGGTGTGCTATCAACGAAACTTCGAATCGTGCAGATTTGATTACACTAAATAATTTCGGCTGCTCGCTAAGAAACGTGTCAGTGACACCGACCACGATTCGACTTTAACGAAGTGTTCATTTGATGTCTGTTTAGGTTTCATTTTTCTTTCTATAAATATTTCAGAATAATGAAATTAAGAATGAATTTTTTTTTTTTGACATAAATAACTAGATAGTATACGAAATAGTGTGCCGCAACTTTCATCCTACTTTATGTAATATCTTATAGAAATCGAATATTTAAGAAATTATAGACGCTAATTAAATATAATATCTCACAGAAATTAAATATTTCGTCCCATAGGCAGAAAATTTTTGCAGTTATAATAGGCAGTTAAATAATATTGACTCATAAATTTATCGTTAGAAGCGGAATTCTCTATGTTCTCGAAATCGTCTCAAAGAACGTTTTAAAACGGATTCCGGAAACGTAACAAAAATAAACGCAAGGTCTCCTCTCGAACGAATCTTCCTCCAAGCTCACCCAACACATCAAAGTCACTCGCGTTACATTCAATTCTTTACTTCGCTCTTAATCAAACCTCGACTGTTAAATTATTCAACTCCTTCACGCTACGCAGAGTGCACATGTAAAATACATATCACGCGTCTCCTGGTTTCACGTATACTCTTTTGGCGAACTACCGCGATCGTAACGCTTTCAGGATTCTGAAATTTCGTTCTGAAATTTCGTTTTCGCCATCTGACGGTTTCGAAATTTCGTTTTCGCGGTCAGTTGACGGATTCTTTCGTGCGCGTTGATAGGGCTCGACAACTCGCGAGCATCCTAGCAGGAAGAGAGAGGAGGGGCCCTTTCTCTCGGCCCTCGGATGGAAGGAATTCCAAAAGGGCTAGCGAAAAAACGGCTGGCAGAGAGAAAGAGAGAGAGAGGAGTTGGCCGCCTCCGTACATTTTGAAGAGAGGAAACCGGCCGGGGTCGGGAGCAGCGGCGGAGAATCGATCGAAGCTTCTTCGGAGCCTGTTCTACCTACGGCTAGCCTGGGTTCCGCTCAATTAGCCCGTAGTAGAGACAAAGGGGCTACCGACGGTTTTGGTATTCGACGACGGATCTCTTTTCTCTCCCTTTCGTCCGCAACTCGTCTCTTTCTCTCTCTCTCTCTCTCTCTCTCTCTCTCTCTCTCTCTCTCTCTCTCTCTCTCTCTCTCTCTCTCTCTCTCTCTCTCTTTCCCTCCTTCGCCTCCTTGTCTCTTTCATTTTTTCCTCGTTTTTTCCTTTTTTTTCTTTTTTTTTTCATTTCGCTTCGTTGCTCCATCCTTCGATCCTCTCAGGAACAACCTATCCTACTGGGAAGGGACGAACGTTTACGCGACTCGTAATTTTTTCCCCGAGCTTAACATAATGCATATATATATGCGACAGTTGACGGGAGAAGAAGGATCAGAGAAACGAGGGAATTTGGTATATTATGCCGCGGCGCGGCGCTTGAAATCGCGAAACGCGGACGAAAATTCAGTCGGGATCCACCAAGGGATCTCTCTTGAGTTTTTAATTGTCACAGCACACGTCGAGCTTGTTTTCTCCCTTTTGGTTTTCGTTGGTTGCCAGTCCCCGCTGGCAAAAAAACGCCAACTACCGGCCGTAAAGCTCTCATCGTTTATTGTTAAGGGAACGCTACGGGAAAATGGAATCGCGAGCGTACCGGTTAATGCAACGCGCGGGTTTCGTTGCGATTTATGAATGAAATTAACGAAGTTTCTATTTAAAACCGGCACGCGCGCGCTCGTGTGTTGACCGCTGTTCCAAAAGGTAGCCACATCAAAGAAAGAATATTTCGGGAATACGTTGCTGGATGGAATTACATTTCTCGGCTTTGGTAAAAAGGATTTGCAGCCAGCTTTTTGCACGAGCAGATAAATCTGTGTCGCGGGAACCAGCAATCAACCCATTGACTCACTTTTCGCTGGCACGCTTCTGTTCTCGCATCAAAGTTGAGATAATTTTCGTAATGATAAGGGAGTAAATAACTCGCTTCGTCTCTTCGTTAAATCGCCGCGGATTTTTAGAAACGTCTCTGCAATCAAACCCGCACGGCAAACTTTGTATGATAATTAGTATAATTAGATTGACACGTTTGAACAATTTGAGTGAATAAAAGGAATCTTGATTAGCGAAATTATTAACGCATCGATTAAGACGATGTTGTTTGTTGTGCGTCTGAGTTATTTTATTTTTTAGAAAGAAGAAGACTTTCTTTTTCTGAAAAATATCTTAACAGCGATAAAGAGTCTTTTTTTTTCAAGCAATTATATTTTGAATTATTCATTATTCGAAACAAGAATAAGTTCTAAGTAGAACGTGCTCAGTTTCCCCTCTTTTTGAGATTTCGAACAGACTCTTCGTTTTCTTCAATAAAATTCCACACTTTCGCAAGCTCTAATTAAAAAGATCTAGCAAATGTTAATTTTCCAAAGTTCAAGATCGAGTCGGGGTAAATTTATGAAGTCGCTGTTGAACAATCTTTCGCCCTACGTCTAGTCAAAATTTCACCTGAACGATTCTCGGTAAATAAGGCTAGTTCGACCAAAAAAAAAAAAAAAATAGCACGAGATGTAAGTAGGTAAATCACGGTTCTTTCGCGAGAATGGATTGTCAGTGGAATGACCGTGACCCATGTGCAACGAGTCCGTGTTCCATAATTCAATCAGGAACAACGGCGAGCCCCAGAGAATAAAACTGGAGGTTCGTCGATATCTCGGTGGAGCTATTCACCGCGGCCAGGCTAGAATTTGCGAGGGCATCCCTTTGTTTTCCCTTCTCTTTCAACGTGGCCGTGGCCAGGACACTTGTTTTTATGGCGTCCGAGCGTGAAACTGGACATGCTTTCGAAGCCAGTGAGTAATGTTCCGCGTGTTCCTCCTTTTCCCCGTTACAAAACCGGCTCGCTTCCAACAATAAGAACGATCGTAAACCTTTAATGAACGTAATCGTTGATAATCACTCTCCTCTCTATTTACAATTCCGTCGGCGATTAATCACACGAGAGTCAGAAACAGAGTAAACTCTCGAGTGAAATGTAACATTAATATTAGTATTGTAGATTTGATAACAGTTAGCGGTTTCTATGCGAATGGCAAGTTAAATGAAATGAAGAATTTTAAACGCGAATTGAAGTAGCGTGTACTTGTTTTTCTAAACTGAAAGTCGAAATCCTCGACGCCAACAGGTTTCTAACGGTGCTGAAACCCTAGAAATTGCAGGATTCAGGCAGCTCGAGTCTGCCTTGGTTACTTTTTGAGAACGAGACCCGAGTAGTGCGTCACGTCTCGGTACAGTACTATATTACATCGTAACAACAGTTGATAAAACCCTTAATTTGAGGGAATTCCAGATGAAATTACACTTTCCACCATTCTGTCCAACTTCTAAAACTCCAAAAATCTCAAATAAAATATTAGTGAAATTAATGAATGCAGTTGAAGAAAAGATTATTAAACACGCGTGAATCTAATTAATCAAACATATAAAAATAAAATACGAAGGAATTTGAAGGAATTCTAGACAAAATTATGCTTTCGATCATTTTGTTCAGCTTCCGCAAGTAAAATATTATTGAAATTGAAGAAAAAAAAAAAAAAAGATCAAACACGCGTGAGTGTTTAATTAATTAAACGCATATAAATAAAATTAATTGATAAAATATTAATAAAATTAAAGTCAAGATTAAGTGAATAAATAAATAAATATCTCTACTATTAATTTTTCGTTACGTCCCAGATTTAAATCACTCAAACAATGTCGACGTGATATTCGAACAACTGCAGCGTAAGCCGCAGTGCAATACGTCGGCAATTCATCGGAAGCAAAACTGAAGTGAGTCTACTAGAGATGACAGTAGTTTACAACATCGAGCGTCCGCATTATTATCATGGACTGAAGCACCCCTCACCCTTCGGACAATCGCGATGTCTATTTGGTCCGCCGCAATATCCACGATTATACCCTGGAACCAGCTCCAAGTCCCTCCATTATTCTCGCTATAGACTTCTCGTCCTTGGCCAGACCCGAAGCGTCGGTCGCGCTGTTCGATGATTCGACGAAGGATGAGGGGACGGGGCCGAAACGCGTCGCTGTTCAAAGAACAGCCAGGAATAAGGATGGACGCGGATGGAAATGGAAAGTTTCATCAGCCGGAGTAGGATTGGCGACGGCCGCGAACGAGCAGAGAACGAGAAGACAGAGGAGTCGCGTTACTGTAGATACACGACGTTCACCACCCTTCCCCGTCGGCAAAGAAACCCTTGAAATCGGTTTCTTTGTGTCGGCCGGCGGACAACAATATACCGCCACTGGCTCCTCGCTATTTTTTTCACCCCCCCCCCCCCTTTGTTACCGCGAAAATATTGCGCACAGCCTCGACACGACATCTGTTGAGACTTTCTCATCGTCGGTCCGAAAAGGATTGATTCCGAAGATTGATTCGTCGTATTGGAAAATCCTTTTTATCGTTTCTTTTTTTTTCTACTTCGTATCTTTGTAAAAATACTACCTCGATCGTCTGTCGTTTCGGTTTCGAAGATTGATCCGCCGTATTGGAATATTCTTTTTACCTTTTATTTCGTATCTTTGTGAAAATCGATCGTTCGTCCCGGTGTTTCATGAAACACCGACGCGAGAATTGTTGGTTATCAAAGTTGGATGTCAAATGCACCGATCGAGGAGAAATATTTGCTATCGATCTACAAGGAAATTCTTTCAGTTTTCTTAACAAGGGAGGAAGACTTTATATTTCGACGGAAAGTAAATGAAAATTAATAAAGAATCGCTCGGAGAGCTTAAAGAATTTATTGTTGAAAAGGAAAAACCGATTGTCGATTACACAAGCTGTCGAAATTCAAAGACGTGGTCAGAGAATAGAATTTTTCGGGTTTCGTTTTCGATATCACGAGAATGTCAACGATAATTTTTTTAGCGAAGGGACAAGAAAGTTAATTTCGGCGAGTCTCTGGCCGTAATCAGTCGCAATCAGAAATTCATCAGTCGGATGTCTCTGATGGGTTTAAGAACATCTGGCTCTCATAGCTGCGAATTCTTCGCTACGGATTTGATAAATTGCCCGCTGCTATTGGCGCGGTGTTCCGTCTAAATCGTTTCCTCGTTCTGCGATAACTTTCCATTGTGTTGCCCGCCGAGTTGAGATTTATCATCCGCGTGCAATGTTCTAACGTTGAAAAATCTCAATTGCGATACGACGAATGCGATTCTTTAAACATTCACGTCTTAAACATCGCGAATAGATAGAACTATCTGCGAATAAGCGACCAGTTGATCAGAAATTCGAACGAAGATGTTGAATATGAATCTTGACTTAAAATCTTTTTATGAAAATTAAGTTAAATTAAGAATTCTCTTATTGATCAATAGCGAATATTTCTCTTTGATTGACGCGTTTTTACCGAGGACTAAAGTATAAAAATTGAGTCGAAGAAATTAGAACATGAACTTTTATTCGTACATCATATTCATTTTACAAAAATCATTCGAATCTCTAAAAAAAAAAAAAATTTCAACATTGTAAGTCTGCAAAATTATAAATTGGTCATTTTGACCACTTTAATAGTTCTAGTGTGAACATCCGATCAAAATCAATATTTGAACATATATATATATTTTACAAAACTGTATAACAATAAATTATCACGTACGAACGCGTTGTTTCAAATAGTTAAACAAAATTATTTCTTTTTTATCGCGAACTTTTTATTAATCTAAACACTTTCCGCGAAAGAAACTTAGACATAGTCGAAGCAAAAGCTAAACTTTATCCAGAACTTAGCATATCCGTCGAAAGCACACGGAGGTCTATTTATCAGCGAAAGATCAAAGTGCAAAAAGTGCCGGTAAAAAGTCCAGACTCTGGCTGCTTGGTGGGTGGTTTCGTAGCCTTCGAAACAAACTTCATTCATCGAACCAATCAGGCTCTAGATTCTCGTTTCCTAGAAAAGAATCCCGATCTTTCGCCGAGAACACTGCCTCGTAATAATTCTCCTCCAGCCGTGTAACTAAATATATTCGCCATTAAAACCTTCCTTCGAGCGCTGCACCGCAAACGAATCGAATTATATTCCATCCATAATGATCTCGGTACAGAGCTGTACAGACTGTTTCAGAAAGTCGAAGTGGAACTTGAACGTAGCACTCGGTAAAAAGAGCAAACGAAAATTTTAATTTAGTTTATCTCGATTTAAATATCATTAGTTTCGGAATGATGAGGTATTTCAATCAGTATTGCAATTTATTTTTGTCTGATCAATATACATACAGTACCACCTTCGTTAGCATTGCAATGAATTACAATATATTAATCAAAGAAAATTAAAGTGTATCATCAATTAAAATATATTAATCAATTTGAAAATGTATCTATATAGAAGCAAGAACATATTACATACATAATAATCAAATATGTATCCAGTAAGTAATATGAACAGATATCTTAATATGTGTAATAAATGTTAGAAATGATCTCTCAGAATATTTTTACTTAAAAATATATATTTGCACCAAAATTATGGTCTTGTAAAGCTAAAAATGTCTTACAACCTACTACTAAAACTAATTATATTTATGCTAATTAGTATATGAGCTGTATACTCACGCTACTAAAAACTCGACGCCAACTTTCTGAAACATCCTGTACGCCCGAGAAAGGGGTAGAGAAGAAGAGAAAAACACCAGTCGTTGTGAGAGCAACGAGAAAATCGCCGCGGTGACTTACGACCGAACCAGTCGTTGCGATTAATCATCTGACAAAGAATGCGTATCTAATTCTCTAATGACGACAACGAATAACGACGAACGACGACCGAAGAGGAGAGAGTCCTGTCAGTCACGCAACAACTGATTTTCTCGCGCGATTTCAACAATAACCAATCCTCGTACACGCGTATCTTTCCTCGCTTGGGGAGGAAGGACGAGACTCGAAGAGCAAAGTTATAAAGCACGAGATTTATTGGCAATTCGACGGAAGTGAAGCTCGTCGAGCTTGACCACGAGCACAGGCCAATTAGCGACCTTGTTGTCCGCGATTTTCTTTCTTCGACGGCTCGTTCCTCTCTGCCGGCGATTTGTTTTACCTCCTTTCTACCAGGCACGACAAAGGAATCAAACGTCGAACAGCGAAAGTGACTAATTGGTAATTTTTTCATGGAAATTTTGCGAATTTACGACATTTCCTGGAAACTTTATCTTACATGTAGCGTTACTGTAGCGTTAACGAATGAATCGAAAAAAAAGACCTTGTTTTCTTAGTTTTTGAGAATTTTGAGAAATAAAAGAAAAGTTTTAAGCAGCTTATAGACTTTTATACGTTAATTCGAGGATACGCATAATATGAAAAAATACAGAAAGTATTTTTTATAACATCTGGAAGTAGAAAGGAATCTTCACTCCATCGGTTTCGTTTGTTTAAAATCGCGTTTTGTAAAGATACGAAATTACATAAACATTAAATAACTAGTTACTTCTGAACAAAATGCACTTGTGCTTTCTACCGATTCTTCGTTCTTCGGTTAAATTTTTTTCAGTTCTATCCACTCTAATTCTAAAATTCTACAAACTTGAAAAACCTCCAATGAGGTACGTATAAAGGCACAGATGAACGTAAAACAATAGCGAAGAGTCTCTGGTCTTCGTGAAGTATCGCCAGCGATCTGCCACATGGTCGTGACATCCTGCGATACATATTAGGAAAATGAACGCCGTGTAGTATACTAACCGCTCGTACGTGCACGCCTATCGGTGCCGGTCGAATTCCGCAATTACTATTAATCTCGGGCATCGGTAACCGAACATCTTTTTCGAGAACAATGGAGTATGATGCGACTTAATCCTGCTCTCGTGATATAATCGCATTAGGATTTCAACAATATCGCCTGGCCACGCAACGATCAGGGGTCAGAGGGGAACGAGAGAATGGATTTTCTACTCTCTCTCTCTCTCTCTCTCTCTCTCTCTCTCTCTCTCTCTCAGAGACGCTAGTGAGCCTCGAATCCTCAAGAGCTGGTTAATAAACGAGCTTCGTTACAGCGAGTTAGCTTAATTGAAAGCTGAAATACGCCTGGCCACCGCCAACTTTTCTACGATTGTAGCGACGTATACGGTTCCGATTGATCGCTCGATCCCACCCCTTCGATGTTTCCCTTCGTTTCTTTCACTGAACGATAGCCTCGGTCCCCGTTCGATGCAGGCAATGTTATTAATGAAATTTTTCAAGACTCATAAGTCGCTCTCTAACGACACTAATGAATTTCCCTCGTGTCGCTGATAAATGAGTTTAGGAATAAACCAAGTGGAGTTTTATAAACGGAGTTTAAAAGTCAGAAGTCATTTTGTTATTTTAATATAATTGACGAAATTACAGGGAAACTTTTTATCTTGTCAATTCACTGATATTGAATATATTATTGTGTAAGAGAGCTTTGGCATTCACCATTATTTTGGCATAAAGTTCGCGTATTTTCTGTAAAAAAATTTGTCACGTGCTCCCTTTAAAATTCTCAGCCTGAAACTCGCGATTGTGTGTTTATTCTACTTTTTTGTGATTAATAAATTTAATATAAGTGAGTCATTTGTATTCTGAGATATCGAATAATAACATGCTAAAGAATTTAGATAAATTAATAAAATTTATCTTTCATTAAGACGGGAAGAAATAAGTTTATATACATACTTCAAAAAGATTAAATCTACGAAAACAGAATTCAACGTTAGACAAAAAGGTTACAATTTGGATTTGCAAAGAGAAGGTGTACAGGAAAAACAGGAGAACAAACTTGCAAACGTAAAATCGCGATTCAAATTCGCGAAAGAGGAAGGTGCAAGAGATGCCAAACGTCGAAGTTATTGGCGATCGTATAGTATAGTAAATCGAGACAAGATACCGGAAACTCGCGTACACGGGCTAACCAAGGGAATCCTAACCACGATTTTACGAGGCATCATAATTTCGATCATCAGCGTTGGCACGTTGCCGGGAATCGGCCGGCGGCTAGATGCTCATTCGGATAACTGGCTAATGCCCGAGGTTTACGCTCTTTTTCGTCCACCAATTGGATAGGGATCTTCGCGGCTGGCTCTCGAATCGCGTAATTGGATACCGAAGTCTGGCCATATAATGAAGAGATTATTCGCGCCGTGAGAGAGATAAAGGCCGCGAAATCGCGTTTGAAATTTTCGTGGATCGAGGTTACTCGCAGCGGAGATTCCTCACCGTGAAATCGATTTGATAACACGTTCGTGGCACGCGTGCCTCTTCGTCTTGAAGATTGTTGCGACAAAAGGGTGCATTTTATCGCAATAAAATTTCGATTCGATCCATGAAGCGTTGATCGTACTGGATCTCGAATTTTCAGATGAAGAGTTGAAGACTATAGGAGATTTTCATAGTTACAGCGTGTACGATCGCTATATATACTTTGAAGAATTATCGCAGCGAAAGTAATCAACTTGGGTGGGATTATTGGATAATGAAGAGACATTTATTACTTGATACACGAGGCATCGTGAAGTACGGGAGATCAATTTTCTTCTAATGGAGATTGTATGTATTATATGATATATTTACGACGTTGTAAGTGAGATAATTGTAAAAGGACGAGAATAATTCCGGATAAAATTCATAAAATCTAATTTCGCATTGAAATCAAAGCAGTAATTAATACAGAAATTCTCTTTATAATCATATTACTTTTCATGTCGTTAATCATATTACTTTCGTCTGTTAAGTTCAATCAATTCCTCTATTACCGAATTCTCGATCGTTTCAATCTTGTGTCACTTGATAGCCGAGCTTCAAAGATTCATCTTTCAAAAGTAGATATCAAACCAGTGAAATTTCAATTACGATCGATGATACACGTAATATGAAATATTCAATAGACTACGAAAATACGAAATTCCAAAAGATGTTTGAATCTTCGAATCCAATTTCAGTCAAGCGACTATTGCAACCTACGCGTTATCTATTGCTAACTGAAAAAAAAAAAAATACCTGTCACGTTTCACAAACGTTTACGAAGAAAAAACGAGAAAAAAAAGAAAAATACCGCACGCATAAGAGCGGTAAGAGCAGAAAATGCTCGATAAAAGTATATTAAACTTGCCAGGTTCTCGAGATTCCAGTTGAACAGTTAACGCGGCGTCTCTGCTCATTACTCTCTACGACGGTCGCTTTCGTTTATATATCCGCCCCGAGGATTTCTGTACGTTCGAAAAATAGAGGAAAAAAAAAAAAAAAAAAAAAAAAAAAA
>NW_025110258.1:423264-460243 GCF_011392965.1 Frieseomelitta varia
TTCCTGAACGTTCAAGAAAATACCAATAACGATTGTTTCTCGATTTGCCCGAAAGAGGAAAAAAAAAAAAAAAAAAAAAAAGAAAGAGACCGGCGTGGAAATGGTGGCAGACGACGACGCGCGATGTTGTAAAGTGTCAGCTCGAAACGCGCGGAACAGTCTAAATTAACCGTGACTGTTTCAACGAGGTCAGCCGCGCGATCCGAATTCATAAAAATATTTAAGGGCAATTTGTCTCGGGGCGGCGACAGGAGAAGGTGAAAATCGTAAATTACGGGGGAAATGATCCATAATAATTGCTGGGGTTCGATCGCGATTAACCTGCTGAATATCCCGTGAAATATTGTCCGAGAGCGTATAAAAAAAAAAAAAAAAAAAGAAAATAGAAAGATCGGGACTCAGGAAAGGAGTTTAAGTCTTTTCTTTCGTAGAATTAAATAGAAAAATTGAATTTTTTTAAGATATGAATCTTTTTAACTTTAACGTATTTAGATTGATTTAATTTAGATTAATTTGCGAGTAATTCGTATCATTTTGAAACTTTTCAACATTGAAGGAACACCACGCAATATTTTATGTAATGACTTTAATTTGTCAACTACGACGACTTTTTTAAGACGCGTGTCTATCGACTACAGTACTTTCTGTCTGCATTTGAGCTGTAGAGGATTTTTGACGTTAGTTGGACGACGTCGAATTTTCCAAACCTGCATCCATCCTCTTCTAGCATTTGAAACGACAAAATAAAATTGACAATAAATGTAATTGTTCGAATGAAAATCTGATATTCAACAGAGAAATAGAAAATAATACAGATCGTTAAATTTTGTTTAAAAACAAAAAACAAAAAAAAAATAAATGATTACCAAATTAATTAACACGTTTAACAGGTGAAAATTAAAGAGGAATACTTGATACAACGACATTAACGTTAACATTGACTCGAAAGCGGTTGTAAAAAGAATCTCCAGCGAAATTCTCGGCAAATTGTGCAATACCGGGCAAGATTTATAACTCTTATTCGGCGCTGTTATCACCCAGCTGTGAATTGTCCACAGTAATTACACCTGACCAAGCACGGGGAGGAGCGTCGTGGCTCGCGCTCGATAAAAAGGGATCAGTTTCCTCAGGTGTGCAATCGTGAAAATTACACGTTTCAGTCACGGACGGTGGAATTACACGTGCGTGCACGTGTTCGCCGAACCTCGAAAATCATACACCTCCGAATCTCGTTTCGTATCCTCGGGAGATCGAACGTATCGATTCTTAATTAACCGGCATTCAACCAAACGTATTCAAAGCGAATTCTTTCGTTTCGTTGCTTAGAAAATGTCACAAAAACGATCGCGATGTCGATCTTAAATCGATTCAACGAAACAAGGTGATAGGTGATAGGAACTTGTGTAGTGATTATGATAATTTATATTTATATCACAATACTACAAATAAATAATAACTCCGTAATTAATTTTAGTTGTTTATATAAAAATATCATCAATATAACAAAATATATAATTACTAATAATTTAATGAAGATTAAATAACGAAAGTTAAATAACGAATGAATAATTTCTAGTATGGCTACAATATATATAAGTTTCTGTAAACATTTCCATGGTGATAATAAAATTACTAACAATTTTTAAATATTCTACTGTTTATATTAAATACACATCTCGACGGAACGATTTAATGAACATAGATCTAAATACTTCAAAGTAGAGGTCGCTACACCTGCAAAGATAATCGCGACATCTATTGATTGCTGATCGTGTGATGTGTGTGTTACGCGATAGTGTGTCCTAAGTGCGGTACTATCTCTGGCGCCTTCGCTTGTTTTTTTTTTTTTTATATCCTCGATTGATGTATTGTATTCGGAGGACGGCTAAGAGAGTGAAGGTAAAGATTCAGTGATTAATATCTTCATTATCCCATAATTAATTTACAATAATAGGAAAGAAACGAAAATTGGGCAGTGCAGGTTTCGTAAAATTAAAAAAAAAAAAGAAAATATTTCACACGGCGAAATTGACGGAGCTATCGACACGGGCGAACGATCGCCCGTGAAATGGGATACCGTTACGAAACGCGATAATCGCCGCGACATATTTCATCGCCGGATCATCCACGTGAAACGAGTCGACGCTTCGAGAAACCGATCACCGTGTCGTTAATTATCGAAACCCGGCCATTTGTTTTTCAGACGATCGTAATTGACCGGAGCCGTCGACCGGGCGCGCCTATTCATTGTACGAGACGTGGTTACATTGGAAAGGTGGTGTGCATTGGTTTGACGCGGGATATCAAGCCGGGATATACACCACGATCGGAGATCGAGCTCGATCGCGGAGTGGATATCCAACCGACCGGCTGGTAGTCGATAATATCTGCGTTTCTGTTGTCGATCGATTATTGTACTCACAATATACCCACGTGATGTACGAGGAACTGAGCGTGTAGAGCATTCGATGATTTTAATGAGAGTCACGGTATCATTCGAATAAAGAGGTACGCGCGTTCATGGAAAATTGGAGTGTTTTGTTTATTGTGGAATATCGAGCACACTGGCACTGGTTCGTTAAGAGGGGACGAGATATATAGAAACGAGTGGAAACATTTCAGACGCAAAGGAGGAAATTGTTATTAATCCCGTGAAATTTATTCATTAGAGGTTTCGATTTGTTCGTGAATGAATTGAGATCGAGAGGTTCGTTCGTCTGTGTACAATTGTTTATATTGTTTGAAGCTGTAGTAGGTATCTTAGGCGTACATTGGGTGTATTTTAAATTTTTTTAATTAATTGAAATATACTGGGTCTGTTTTTTCATACAAGTTTTCACGAAACTTTCAAAAGTGATGCAAAGTAATCATATATATCGCGTGCATTTGTTACTGAAGTACTTCTTTAAACTATGAATTTCCAAGGAAAGAATTATCAAGAATTCTCAGAATTTCGAGAATGATCAAGAACTGACGTGTCACGTCAATTCCAAAAGCTCCCAAAACAGCTGGAAATCAATTTATTCTAGAAAGAAGCGATCATACGATTTCCTCGATAAATCAGCCGGCGCGTAAATCAGATTGCAGTGTTCTGGCGTTAATCCAATATTAAACACGGAATCGATAAAGCATAATTTCGGGATAAGTCGTACGTTCACGAATCATGGCGTTAAAATCGAAGTTTCGGTCCGGAGGATCTCGAGCGTGCGTTGTTAATAGGTCATTACGCAAGCGTAATGGAAATCGATAATTAATTGATCCGGCGAGAGTGCACGACCCCCTCGCACCCGTGTTAATTGACTCTTGAATATTTATGATTAACGAGTTAGCAGCGTTGCTGATCGTTTAATCCGATGCTCGAGAGCGTCGCCCGCGTGGAATTACACTTTTAATGCTGGCCCACGGTTTCTTGGTTCAACACGTCCCTTGATTACCACTCCATTTACCGGTTCGTTAAGTGGCCAACGTTTTGGTCTACCAAACAAATGTTCATCCTGTGCACGATGATATTACATTACACTTTATGCTCTCGCCAACAGCTTCTAACATTGATTCTGTTCTTTTTTCTTTTTTAATATCTTCTTTCCGCATCTTGTATCTGTTCTTTTTTTTTTTTTTTTATCTCAAGAGAAATAGACTTAATTCGAATTAAATATATAAATATGCAATATAAATAAATATGCAATAAATAAATATATATAAATATGCAATATACAGGGTGATTTACGTAGCTTGCCTGAAGAAACTTTTAAATTATGCGTCTAATGAAACGTTTGTTTAATGCAAACGTTGCAAATGGGGTTTTAAGGGAGATAAAATATGGCATATCAATTGTGTATCAAATGTGTATTGAGGGATTTCGAAATTTTTAAATTTGTTTTTACTTTTTCTAGTTGGACCATATACTTTCTTTTCATCGTAAATCGAAAGAATATCAAATTCCAAGTAAAAACCCATTAAGCCACATTGATTTTAAACCTAAATGGTGAAGAAACCTAAATTTTACGATAATTCTCAGTGATCGGTGATTGATCTTTGCATAGTATACTCATTGTCAGATGTACAGTGGTGGTTAGTTTCCTTCCCTGCGTAACCAAAATTCTATATTAGATTTCTCTCTTTAAGTCGAAGACTTTAGGTTTTCAAGTTTTATTCCAGTATTTGATAATTGAAGAATTGCAGTTAATCTCATTGATGTGTATTTCTTTTCCTACGTGTCTCGAAGCAAATTTTTCTGTCATTCGCTTCATTAATTGTTTTAGCTTTTTAAATTATTCTGTGATGTAATAATTGAAGAAAAGGAAAAAAAAAAACAATTCTACGCTTAAACGATACTCGTCATTCGAGGATTAACGTAAGAAAATTCCCAAGCAACAAACGTATTAATTATTTTAGTGCTATGCGAGCGTTTGACCAATTCCACGTATGGCCAATTAATTTAATTAATTTAATTAATAATCGATAGACCGGTTAAAATGCAATCAGAGCGTCGTTATCCATTGCAGGGCCATGCAATGGATCTACGGCCGCCATCAGATATCGTGTTGCACTTTCGCGTGCGCATACCGCCCAACGTTTTTGCAACTTTCGGTACTCTGCATCGGTCTGGTACTACTAATGAGCCTGTTGTCCGCGGCCTGCGATTCACCGCGATTCCATCTAGCTCGCCTCTTCAATCTCTCTCTCTCCCTCTTTCTCTCTCGTGTTGTTTATCGTGATCCTATTCTGTCCGGAACGCGGGCAAGGAATTTGCGGTTTAGGCATTCGACTTTCGCGTGGCCGCTGAAATCATGCGGATGTTGACGAGTTCGTTAAAGTTTCATCGTGTTTCTGTTTTGCGATTCGACAAAGGCAAACGCCTGATGAAAAGACAACTTTGTAGATTGCGGATAAGAGAGAAATTGAGGAGAGTTGGGTATATTTCGGATCTGTATCGACAAGTTTTTGAAAACTGATTTACGTGTGAGCTTCTGAGAAGTGACATTGGTTAACTCCAATATCTCAATTTCGTTACGTAAACGTAAGATCAATATCTGAATTTTTAAAGCATGTATTTTCATCCTTTTTTTACGAACTCATTCGTTATAAGATGACTGAATGACAACAAATTCCAAGATGAATTTAAAAAACAGCGTGTGGAAATGTTTTTCAATTGATAACATGTTTCTTACGTTGACCTAGTTATGAAGTTTATAATATAATTTCCTAAAATAGAAGTAGTTGAAATGACGCATTACTTTAATTAACAAATGCAAATGTATAATAATAATATAACAACGAATGCAATGATATAATATACTAAAATACGCAAAATATATAATGAATAAAGTAAAGTACAATATTTCATAAACAAAATATCTTTTATCAGCTGTATTCATAAATACACGAAAATGTCCACAGTCTGTTCGCGATAAAATATAACGGGCGCAATAAAATATAAAACTCGATTAAGGGTGTAAGAATCTTCTGCTATCCCAATAAATTACCGTAGACGGCTAATATAATCGTGTAAACAGCTCGATACATCCCCGTTTCCTCGGGACGTATCCCGGGGAAATTAGATATAAAGGCTTGTTTGAACTTGGAAGACCGCTTGGAAAGCGGGGCCGCCGTAATTGTTCTGACCTTAACAACAAGCTGGAACCTGGATACAAGCCGAAGAACTTGTCATCTGTAACGAACCCGACCCGTAGGAGGTCCTCGTTAGAAGCGCGTTCTGGATGCAGGTTCAGTCGGTCCGACTTTACTTTGCATATTCATGCCGTTCCGAATCTCCGATACGAACCGTGAATTTCGCAGTTGGTAACTGCTGCCCCGCTTTATAAGCTCGGCCCGTTCTTCGAATCGTAAAAGATGCTGCGTTTTGCCTCCGACCAAATTACCAGCGTTCCTTGAAAGCTCGCGGTGTAATGGAATATTCGATAGGACCGAGTTAATGGCCACTCTCTAAAGGATCGTATCGTTTTTTTTTGGAGATTGGGGAAGTTTTCTTTATTATTATTTTTTTCTTTTGACGAAGTCGCTTGTCGCGGATTACTCGGATGATTTCGGCAAGGAATTTAAAAATACCTCGTTGAAATATTTTGAAACAGTTTAATAGGATATTCGAATGAAATAATCAAATATTATGTGTATCGAATTACTTTCTGAAGAATTATATTTGCATGTGATATCTGTTTCTGCATGCCAATTAATTAAATTCAAGTCAAATTATATCTCACTTCGTAAGAATGATGTCTACGCATAACCTCAAACATATACGGAACCTGTAAGTGGTTTGTCTGACTCTGCTGTCTGTTTCTACTTGAACCTCAATTTCTACGATTATTACATCTCACGGAAATTGAAGAAAAGTTGTTCCCACCTCTTCGGTTCTTAGTCGACCATAAAACTCTGTGTAACAAGAGCCTGTACGAAAGCACGGAACGTGGAAAATATTAATGTACGCGATGGTCGGCGCCGCGAGACGCGGTTAGATTTCGCAATCGTGCGCGTTAGAATCGTGCCGTCTCTCCCGGCGGAGCCATTTAATTCCACTTAACATCAATTTCACGTTCGCCACCCAATTAAAATTATTCACCGGGGACCAATTACCGCACCCACGAAGCCATCCAGACGTCAAGGCCGAGGTACGATAAACCAGTCTCGCGTTTCCAGTGAAACCGGTTGCGCGCCCTCGTGGTGCTTCACGCGCCAACAGAAACATCACACGAGGATTTCTCGCGGACGCAATTAGACCTTTGGAAAACTGCGTTCCAATTAACGCCCCCGTAGATCCCCGTGGCTCGCTGTCACGTTTTATGCAACCGTCTGCTGCAAGTACCTCGCCACCTGCGACCGGTTACAGAGTAATTGTGAACCGAGAGTGGTGCTCGCTCGTTTCATTCGATATCGGCGCGCGTACGCGCACAGTTGCAGCGCAATACGAACGGGAAATTGTTGAGAAGGATCGTAAATTCGGCGGTCACCCGAAAGAATTTTCAATATGGAAATGTGAAATGTCCGAGTAAATTTTAGAATATTCTAGGAGAATTCGAGTAAGTGTAATTTAGTATCTTCGCTAAGACAGCTGGGAATTCTACGAATGCAAGCCAATTTACTGCTAGTTTCAACAAAATAATTTTCTGCGTTTGTTGCTGTAAGAAATTGATCATACCTTTACAAGTTATAAAACTAGAGAATGAAGTTGCAACTCTGTTGGTTATAAACGACGAGAATCGAAGTTCTCGTAAATCGTACGCCATGACGAAATATCGGAACGATAAATGAAAATACGTTCCGATGTTTTTCGACCATGATCGATCTCGTTCCATCGCGGAAGAGATATGCCCCAATCAAAATTCAAATTTCCAATCTCGAAGAAAAGCATGACGTTAACCGAAACAAACATTCTTTCTTTTTTTTCTTTTTTCCCCTTCCCCCCTTTCTGACATAATTCACCGCACGATAAATCCGCCCTCGAAACCAGCCAAACGGGGCGGCAGAGGGTAGAAATGCCGGAAATAATTCGCGAAGGAAGGCTACGTGGCGAAATTTACGGGCGGCGAGCTTTTTAGCAATTTATATCCGACCGGGGCAAGATTGTTGTTCGCCGGCCATTAAAACGGCACGACATCTCGCATTGTTCTCGGCCAATAGCACCGGTGCGCCATTTTTCACGGGAATATTATGTCCTCCGACCGATAGCAGAGAATACCCTCTCCCCTTTCTCTCTTTCTCTTTTCTTTCCACCTTCGTTTCACCGCGATTCGATTCAACGATTCGAACAGCAGAAACGGTCCGCGCGGAACGTTCCCGGGCAACGTTCCAAACCAATGAATGACGCCCACTCAAAGAACTTACGCAACGACGCGCGCCGATGCAGCAGAAAAACACGTTCATTCACATTTCGACGATGGACGAGCAGTCGGTTGCACCGGTTCGATTCAAGATACCGTCGCTGTCTCTCTCTCTCTCTCTCTCTCTCTCTCTCTCTCTCTCTCTCTCTCTCTCTCTCTCTCTCTTTTTCGTTTTTGCATTTGCATCGATGCGCACGTTTCAACGCGTGTGATCGAATCGTTTTGTTGCGATCGAATATCTCTCGTGACGGCGGGTACGATGAAGGTGTTGTCCGATCGATTGTGTTTGATGGCGAATCGTTTTAGCTTGCAGATTGGATGTTTTGTTTCATTTAACGAGTTTGTATATATATATATATATATGCTTTTTTTTTAATGTGAAATGTTCCTTTGAAAATTCTGCACTTGGAGAATCTTGGGTTAGGTTGAAATAGAAGGCAACTTGGAAATTAATTGTGTAGATTGTATTCTTTTAATTACTGCCCGCTAGAAATTTCCTAAAAGTTCACTATTATGTACAAACTTTGTTATGAACGTGTAAAGTTTCTTTTGAAAATACTGTACATAGAGAATCTTGGATTAGATTAGAAATAGGGAATAGGAGATAATTTGGTTTCTTAATTGTATAGATTGTACTGTTTCGAATTATTGCTTCAATTGTCTTTTCACTTTCTAAAAATTCCGTATTATATATAAACTTTGCATGATATAATTTAATATATCTCTTTTTGCACATCTAATATTTTTTTAAATGTGGGACATTTCTTTGAAAATTCACTGTACTTGGGTTCTGCAACACTGTGTATTTAGATTCTGTAATTTTGTAATCTTGGTTTAGGTTCTGCATTTAACAGAAAAAAATTTGATTCATTAATTCTACTGCTATGATATGATTTTTGGCGTTTTCTGAATTTAATCAAAATCTGGATAAAAGATTCATATGAATATTAGTATCTTAACATTTTGTGATTTCGTAATTAGAAATTGGACATTTTGTACCACAAGAGGAAAGATGAAAGATCCGTTCTCTCTTTAGCTGATTTTCCAAAAAAATTTTCCAATTTCGTTGTGACAACTCCCAGAAGCCACCTCCATCGCGAATAATAGCACAAAATCGCGAGCAAAGAGCGGCGGTATTTCGCGAGAGCTCCCGATTCACAGGCGGATGGTACCGATAAATCAGGTGAGAAAGTAGCGAGCGTCGCGACTAATTCATACAATTTCAGACAGTTGGTAGATTTATCGGCAGGCTCGCGGCGCGTGCTCGCATGTAAATAGCGGGAGAGCGAGCCTCGCGGCTGCTGTAAAATAATTTATCGTGTCGGCCGCGACAGCAGGGGAACAACGAGCCGCGTGATGGTTCGCCTGGTTCTCTCTATAAATCCTTTCGTCCATGGGGGAGAGCGTCGCGTCGGCTCGATTACCCAGTGGCTCGTTCCAGTTTCGCAACGCGCCGAGAAACATCTTGAGTTTCCAGTTTGTCAGGTGAAGACGTCGACCACTATCTTATCAGTCTTTATTAACTAAATTCTACGGAGCTACGTGACTTCCGTTTACTTACGTGTATCTCACGTGTTTCCCTTCTAGCATGTTTTGGATTAGATTTTCAATTTTAAATATACCTAAGGCGACAAGAGCAATTTTACAAATTTCTTTTTTATTGTATAATAAAAGAATTTCTAAAATAGTAGCCGACTTTCAAATCTTTTAATATTAAAGGTATCATCTTGAGGTGAAAAATTGTTATAGAAATTTTGTAAACATTTTTAATAATAGTTATGGTAATTTGATAATTTAAGAAATTTTAACAATCTCTTTGAGATTGGAGCCATATGTCTGACGTTAGAAATATAATTTCAACTGTACGTGTTTGATTGATCTTAAGAATTTTTATTTAATTTAGGCACGTAATTCATTTATTGGTAAAGCTACTGTAGACTTTAATGCCAGAACTTAATTAGTCGGACAGTATTAATCTACAATTCACGTTAGACGAAATTGACTATTATAACGGTGAATCTAGGATGGATCACAACACCTTAAAACTAACATCCGAAATTGAGTCTTGAGACATATTCCAAAATTCCGTAGCCATTTCAGGGATATCCGGAATATATTGTAGGTATGAGACTCGCATACTAGAACTTCTTGAACCTGAGGTGCACGTATTTCTCGATATCCGATAAAACATTCTACGAAGATCCTGTGTAGATATTACGACGAGAGATATTAGTAATTTTATACAACAAAAAGATTTAATTCGCAAAGTAAAAGAATCAGTAACGATCGAGTCATATCAAATTTCTAATTTGATAAAATTTTGATAGTAGTGAAAACTTTTTTTCCCCTTTTCTTCGAATTAGGTGCGTGTTTCTTTATATAATTTTAATTTGATTGCTTTTATTCTATTTACTCTTCAATCGCGATATAATTTTCTACAGTCACTGTACAGAATATTAAAATATTCTGAAAATAGTTTAGAGGGCAATTCGAGTGATTTTTTTCTGCATTTCTTTGAACGAAAATAAACTTTCTAATTTTTTTCTTTCGTAAATGGTTCTTGTTCTTTTGGAAGCTTGTTTAGACCTTGAAGTTAATGGCCTTTTAGGCTTCCTCAAAAAATCAAAACTTCACTTCTTGAATAATAAGAACTACGCTGTCACAGGGCAGAGGCATGGCCAAAAAGAGAAAAAGTGATTGGGAATCATTGGTTCATCGCACTGTCGAGTCATTGCAAATCCTTGAATCGAGAAAATCTTCCTAGAATCGTCTCTCCTTTTTTCTCGGCAGTGTTACGTCGATAATATCTCTCTCAAAAAAAACAGAGAACTCGTTTCGCACGTAATGACACACGTAACTGTCTAACCGAGGCTGACGTAACGACTTGCGGGACAAGTTCGCGGCGAAGTGAAACTCGTGCCAAGCGCGTTCACGCAAGAATCAAAGTCTGGGTCAATGCTGCCGGCGCGGCGCGGCTCGGCGCGACGTGGTGACCAGTTTCCTCGTGCGTTTGCCTCGCGTGCTACGGTCCCGTTGCCTTTGATTTATCGTGGAAAACGACGCCGCGGCTTGTAATTAGACTGCGGTTTCTTGGCTGGTTTAATTGATGGTGTTACTTGTTGGATGGCCGGCTGATTGATTCGCACGAGTGAATGCGTGAATCGCGGGGAGAGAGCCGACGCTGGAATAGATCGTGACGCAGAGACACGTGTTTATTATTCGTCTCGAGTTATTTTAATAAAGGGATGCTGCGAATGTTGCGAAGTGAGTTGGGAATTTATTCCACGAGCGTGCCGATTATTCTTACGTTGATCGTGGCGAGCCGATTAAAATGTTAATTCAGATAATAAAATGAAATTGCTTTTGAGATTTTATTCGCTCCTCTTGAAGAAACGTATCAATTAAAATTTCGATTCAGACGGTGAAACGAGATTGTAAAGGAGACTGTTGCTTTTGTTTCAGGTCGTCGGTGCTTCTCATATTTATTATAGGATTATGCCTGCGTGACGCCCTTGCAAAGCACGTGAGTATTGAATTTATTTACATTTTGGCCATTTTATTTTTTTTTTCCAGCAACAGCGCGAAAAACCACTTACGGGGAGACTCGTGAGACCTCGAAGCGTTGTCCGGGATAAATAAAGCTCAAATATCCCGGAAGGATATCGTCCACGTAGTCCCAAATTTCGAAAGGAACGATCTCGAGGCACGAAACGTGCCACGAACCACGAAAGCAGGAAGAATAAAAACGTGCGCGTAGATGATTTTGTACGAGATGAAAGTCCAGCCCTGCTTCGCCAAGAAGAAGGGTTTTAGGATGACGATAGGGTGGGAGGGGGGAAAGGGGGGGGGACAGGGAGAAGGTAGGAAACGCGAGAGACGAGGAACGATAATCTCGTTGCGCGGCCGCTGTTCCTTTTGCTGTTCCCATACGCGTACTACCTACATCTTGCATCCGTCTTACACGAGAAATAACTCACCGTTGGAATAACTCAGGATCGTGTTACCCCCTCTGGGCCCTTTTGCGCGACGCTTTGCTCCTTGAATGTCTCCCCCCTTTTCCGTATTCTTGCCTTACGATCAAACCTGCGGGTGTTCGTTCGGAGCTTTGTTCGAAGAAATTGAGAGGTTGATTAATCGTCGAGAAAGTGGTTTTGCAATCGGCGAGCAGTGAGAAATAAGAAAATTCAATGGAGATTTCGCGTTACTTGGAAGTTGACTCTAATTTATTTCCGACGTCTATCTCTTTCTTTCCGATTCTACTTAAAGATAACGTGCACCTTGATTTCTTTCCGATATTCCGAAAGATGAGATTCTTGTTGATTGGAAATTCTGCGATAGATAGATTGAACATCGAACGAAATATATCTCTGCGCTGTTTGACTCAACTCATTGACGATGCAGCGTTTTATTTGAAATTCTTTCCAATCGATTTATATCGATATTACGTCGTGTTAGAACTACGAAAACTCCAAACGTTCCTTTCGTGTCTTTTTCGATTTCAAGTTGATTGAGTTGAATTGTTACTTGATCCTCAACGGGTTAATTAATTACGTGTAACATTTCAACGAATCATTCAGGCTGTCGATTACTTTGTTAAGAACTTGAAGCTGTTAAGACTACAGAGAGAACTTGTTTTATATATCATCCACGTTCTATTTCCGTTGCGTCCATTCGAGAAGAATCGCCCTTAATCCAGAAACACGTGCGACAGGATATCCAGGAACGTGTAAAATGCCGGTTACGTCCATTTTCCAATTTAGAAATCTCGTATCGTATCGATCTCGCGGTTGTCACGTGCTCGTCGCGCCTGCCGATATTTCAACCGACATCGGGAAATTTATAAATTCAAGTTTCGAACGACTCTTTCCGCGAAAAATCATGCGTGTTTAAAACCGTCGATTTTTTTTTCACGCAAATTCATGTCTTTACGAAACACGACCGAAGAAGTGAAATTACTACATGCTGTTAAGTAATGGTGTTAGAAGAGAAACGTTTAGAAATTTTTTTAACTCGCGTATTTACGACATTCTCTCCGTATACAATGAAAACACGCAAGAAAGGCAGGGAAATAGCAGTCCGAGCGTGCTCATTGAGCAGTGCTCGTCATTTCAAGCAACGCTATTTATTTCAGTCTTTTGTTTCTTACCTCGCGCGTTTATTCCATTTGCAGTAATTTACATCGTGTGTTTTTTTTTCTTCTTTTCTTTCTGCGTTGCTTATCTTGCTTCATTTAATAAGCTGTCGCGACAATTAGATTTCTACCGCGGCTTTTTACAATTATAAATTCTGCGCGGTAAGGAATTCTTCAGACTAATTTATACTCGCAGAGGCAGTCGTAAATAATTTAACGACTCGGTACAAGTCCGAGAAATTCTACATTTTATAGCATCCTCCCTTAATGATATGAATTCCAATAAAAATTCATTCTCTACCGACGTAAATCAATTTTTTACTGAAATTCCATTTCCTTAATTACACTCGCGAGAATAAAATTCTGATCCTTCTTCTCATATTTGCCACGTAAATTTTCCGCTTTCTGTGTTATACCATTAAAAGTACAAATTTGAATAAAAAGTTTTCCAAGCTTCTTCCACTATTCTACTTGATACGTGAATTAATTTTCCACTAAAATTTCATTTCTTTCATTCTCCCATTAATTTCATTACTTTAATTACATTCTTCAAAAATAAAATTCCAGTTGTTCTTGTAATATTTGACACGTATAACAATTTTCCACTTTCTAGATTGTACGAATTTGAATAAAAATCTTTCCAAACTTTCCATAATATTTGACACGCGAATTATTTCACTGAAATTTCATTTTTTTTTTTTTTTTTTAATTATGTCGTCGAAAATATAAATTTACACAAATGTCTGCAGTTATTACTATTTACATTTTATTATCGTCGTTCGAGAGTTAAATACCAGCTAGCCTTTAAACGTAGAGTTTTATAACAGTTACTGTACTGCGTGAAAAATATTTTGAGATTGAAGACAAGTATCATGGTTCCTCCAGAGAACGCCACTCGGCGCGCTAAGTGTTAAAAAGTCGAAAAGAAGAGAGAGAGAGAAAAAAAGAAAAATGTCGGAAACACTCGGCATCAATCCAGTGGCAACTTTGTTGGCCAGTCTCGTCGTTCCTCGCGCGCCAGACGAATGCAAATGACCTTAAGAGTCGTCTATTGGGAACCGAGTACCGTACTCGAGCAACGTAAACCTCGGTCCTCGGAAGTTGTCTCGTGGTTACGTGCGTCTTTTTTCTCTCAGTAATTTTTCGTAATTACCGTGCGTTGCTTCTCTCTATTTATCGGTGTACGCAGGAGGGATGAGAAAGTTCAAAGGATCAGAAACGGAGAGAAAAGAGCAGGAAGGTTTGAGACGCGGTGCTTGTGAAAGCACGGTGTGCGTGATAAGAGGAAGAAAACACTAGTGAATAGCGGTACGAGTCGGGCTTATCACGTACGTTTGCGATGAATGGATGAGGAAATCTCTCGCGACTACTGACCCACGTTCTTCCATTGGCTTTTAAGAAGCTCCGAGAATATCGGTGCGCAAGGATATGTGGAGTACAAACGTGATTCATATACTTGCTAATGAATGGAACGGTCTCAAGTTATTAACCTTTTCACCACTCGCCTATCAATAATTTACGAAACGGAACTTGGAAGCTACAGCAGAGGCATCTTTATTATCAATGATTTGTGGGAAGAAATTGTTACACGATCAAAGAATCATGGAATGATTAGAAATGTACGTTCTGACGCTTTTCTTATGTATTAGAATACATAATGTATTGGAATATTCTAGGGAAAGAAATTGCTATTGATGTATAAAATGTCATGTTAAATGGTGTATATATTTTACAAACAGAGTTGTCTTAAAATTTTGGTCTGCAATGTGTATCAAATAATTCAACGAATTCTTATACTAGAAACTTCAATGTAATGTTACTGAATTCTCCTTTCGCAACGTTTCTCAGAATAATAGAGCAACGCGTTAAGAAATATATTTCTTCAAAAACAACGTCTTTCTCTATTTTTAAACCAAGCACGTCAATCAATAGCATCTTTATTCGTTATAATACGGTTTCTTTCATTTTTCATAAAAATACTCACGAAACAGGAACGATAGAACGTAATAATACGACACGAGGAGAAGATAAAGGACGGCCACGCAACGTCTGTTCTCAGACGAGGAAAAAGTACCAGCAGAATTTACGAGGAGCGCAAATCCGTATCTATCAGTCACGATGGATTAGGAATGAAGTAATTAAACTCCCTTTACAGGAGTATCTGTCTCTCCGTGCTGGCCTTCGTAGTATCCAGCTCGTAAAACGAACGTTAAACGTCGAGTGGTTCTTACGGACCATTTAACGCGATACATTTTTTCGAAAAAAAAGAAAAAAAAGAAAAAAAAAATGGCGTCCCCTTTTTCCCTTTTCCTTTCCGCGTGAGCTGAACGCAGCAATTTTCAGATTAACACGGGGATTAATTTTCTGACAAAACTCCGACGACGTTAAGCCGAGCGCGGCTAATTTTCGCGATGCTTTCGAAAGCGGTTTAAAACCATTTCGTTATTCCGGCGACGCTTTGCCGTTCGCTGTTCTTAAGCCGCGTTGTCCTTAAAACGTGGCCAGACAGACAGGTGGGGGGAGTGGAAACGAGGCAGCAGTTCGAAAAGTTGCCGGCCAGCTACTTCTTGCAATTACACCTTTTGTTCCCCTGCATCCGGCAACTTCTTTCCCCGCGTTTTGTAAACGTTAATTCGCTCGCCTCGAGCTTTATGTCCCGGCTGGCACGCCGCGGCGCGGCGCCGATTTAAGCCGGAAAACAGGCTGGAAGCAACTTTTAATTGTTCACTACGGTGAAATAAGCAGCAAGCGCAATTTCGAGCGGAGAGAGGAAACGCGCCAAGTCGTATTCGGCTCGCAGGCTCCGCGAATAGTTAAGAAATACGCAATAACTCTGTCCGTGATTTGCCCCCGTTCTGATCGGAATCCCACAAAACGGCAATCACGGAAAATAAGTTTCGAAAGTATTCCGAGTTTCTGCGCGATCAAAAGTCAAATGTTGCGTAATCTGTGATTTTCGTTTCTTTCAATAAACTAATTCGTATCGCTAAATCAGAGATTTCGTTGTCTCGAGTGTACAAGAATTTCGAGAACTTGAATATCAAGTGTGAAATGGAATCGATCAAATTCAACTTTCAACGAAAATCGTGCTCGAGTGATTGCAAAAGAATTCATTCGAACCGCAGCGAGAAAGAAAGCAAGCTACATTTCCCTAACGAACGATTTTCCACGTAATTACCCGCGTAATTCGCTGGAACCGCCAGCAGTCGCACAAAAATTAACCTGCCTACCAGTTATTCGCGAATCTCGCAAACACCGAGCTATGAAATATAAATATGATAAGAGACCAAGCTAGTGCAAGTGCCAACGTTTTCGCACGTGTTCTGCAAAACAAATCTCATTCGTTCGTTCGGAGATCCGTCATGAAACAAGCGTTAGGGTCTGCTGCCGGGAGAACTGGTCGACCACTGGCCCTCGAAATTCGACGATCGTACGAGATTGCGCTCGGCGAAGAGTTAATTAAATGGTTCGGGGAAGTTGATGTCGCTCGGGTCAGTCGATGAACCGTAAACGAAACGCAACCACACACACAACCACCACCACCACGCCTTTCCCTTAATAATTGACCGTACACGCGTGTATACATTCCGCTTGTCTGACTGCTCGCAGAAACGAACCGTGCTCGAATCGTGCAAATTGCCACGACGATTTCGTCTGTTCGTGATCCGGGCCCCGATAACACCAGACCAAACAGGAATGACACTGTCGCGGCGGTGAATTTATCGCGACGCTTCGTTTCCGTTGACGAGCCGTGTCGTTTCAAATTTCTCGCGCGACGCGTTAACGAACGAGCTCCTTCTCCTTGTCTCTTTTCGTTTCCTTTTTTTCTTTCTTTCTCCTCTCTTTCACTCGCGCGCGAATCGCGGATCGAGCGATCGCTGGCCAAGCAGATTGGGACGAGTTAACAGGGTTTTTTTTTTGGTGATGATGATGATGATGATGATGATGATGATGTACGACGCGTTCTTCGTCGGGATAATAGGCAGGCTTAAACGCGCGACGTCGAGGGCGCAATTTAGAGACGAGCCGGGATAAACGAGTTCGTTTTAAAAGAACCATTTGCACCGGCCTGTGTAATCGTGCCTGTGATTTGGACAAATATTTTCGGCAAAGCCGAGGGATCAGGAGAGATTTGGAGCGCGTGCGTTTTATGCAGTTTTGTACTTTTCTTGCGGGTGCGATTGGAAGGGTGAAAATTTAACTGAACAGTTCCTTTCATTTGTCTTGATTATCACGTTGATTGACACGAAGAGGATACAATTTTTCTATAAATGTGAGCTAACTAAAAAAGTATCCCAATATTGAAAATGCAAAGTATCTTGCGATACGTTCGCTGTAAAGTGATTAATTTAAATTGATTGAACACGGCGATAACGTTGAAATTTTGTTATTTTGTTAATTGGAGTGGTGAAATTTAACTGAAGAGTTTCTTTCATTCTTCGTGATTATTACATTGGTAACACAAAGAGAATAAAATGTTTCTATAAATATTCGAACTAAAAACATACCCCAATATTGCGACACGTTCACTGAAAATTTAAAGAAATTGATTTTTAATTACCAAAGTGATTTGCTAATCGCAAATGGATTAAATAAAATATTAATTTAAATTGATTGAACACGACGTTAACGTTGAAATTTTGATGTAATTAAGAGATGATTATCTAAAAGTTTGAAGCCAAAGGAGTGGTTAATGCCACTCGTGTGAATCTTTCCAACGATTCCAACTATCCCAGAGAGTTTCGCGAGAGCGCGAGTGCTCGAGATGCAGCAAGTCGATGCATTTAAATCCTCCTTTTTTGTTGCCAACTCCGTTCCACCTACCGTAACACAAATTCATGGTGCGCATGATTAATGATCCCTTTCTTGCCGGGAGAAGTTATCGTCCCATTGCTGGGACGTTGCTACTAAAAAGCATTCCTGCATATCTAACCGCTAGTGTCGCGACTATTGAACCACGCTTCGCGAAAATGAAGCGTTTTACGTGCGTCGTAATGTGATCTTATGGGAAATTACAGGCGATCGGTGGAATTTTTCGCCCATCGGGAAATTTCGATTGCTTGCAGTGTCATCAATACTGTAATAGCAAGCTGTTTACTTTCGGTGAGAGACTAATCACTCTCGAGTTAATTAAATTTATATAGTTATGAACACTAATTCTTCTCTGTCTACTGGAAGATTGAAACGTAGAAGGTCTAGAAAACTGTTAATAACCTCGCGAGAAATATCATATTTTTCACATTCAAATATACAAGAAGAAAAGGATCAATGTTGTTAATTTGTTATTAGGTTTTATTTTATAAGACAAAGATATTCGGTTTTTTAAGGAGGTTTCTATAGCTTTCCTCTTTCATCTGTAAGTTACACCGGCTTTCAACTGTTTTCTAGACCTTCTTCTGAACGCGATCCATGTACACGCACCTACATACGAGGCAAGTAGTTTAATATTAGGACAATAGATATCGCGCATCCAGCCACATGTGTACATATTATACATGATTTACAGTTATTCCTAACAATCAATTTCAAGAAAAATCGAATTTAATAATAAATATCCATACGAAGAAACTTCACCGATGCTCTCATTAAATTTTAAACGATTTTTTGATCAAATTCGAGTTTCCGTCAGCCTTGGTCACGTTGAAAGATCTATGAAATTCGCCTATCAAGTTGAATTTTCAATCAGAGGGAGAAAAACAATTCCTTCGCGAGCGCGCGTGCTAAATACGTGAGATATGACATTTCACGGAATCGAACGATTGAAACACGCCCGAGTCGTTTCAAAAGAGGCGCGAACGAAGAGGAGACGAGCGCGACAGGTAAACTTACACGATCGAGCGGCTTAATTCACTGTCATCGAGATTATGTTAATCCGGACGCGGAGGAGGAGCGAGCGGCTCGGCTGAGTTATTCGATCGGTGGCCGCAGAAAGCCTCTCCCGTGGATCGTTGCCCCGGGATATTGGATTATGTTTCACTGTTAGCAGGTTACGTTTCGTATCTCTCCACGGCAGACGCGCGACGCGTTGGAGCCAATGCCACGGCTAATCGAGTACTAGATCGATCACGGCAAGATCACCTTTCGAACGAGGCTGTAGTCCCCAGATTTGACACACTGACAACGAAAGTTAAAAACTCTACTCTGGTGCAATGACAGTAACAAAAGTAGCTCTACTCTAGTGTAACGATAGTAACAAAATTATCTCATCTCTATCTAGTGCAATGGCAGTGACAATAGTAACAACGAATGAAAGAAGAGCGGAGAGGAGATGTTTCTAATTTCGTTTCAAGTTAAATAAACGTGTCTTTGTACCAAATGCGTTCACAGTGAATTTAGAAATATTAACTGTCTTATAATTAATTAATACTAAACTCACGCAACGTAAAATTAAACGCACGCAACTTAAACCTACGACGCACGCATCCCACGATGTCCCTGCGAGATTCCTCGTCGTCCATCGGTGACCCGCTGAGGGCCCAATAGTTTACTTATCAACAAATTGTACCTACAGTTCAGTTTAGATCGTGAAATAAAGAATGGAAAGAAATTTTCACGATCTAAACTGAACTGTAGGTTGCGTAGTTCTTCGCTTGATATCGTTTCGCAAACATTAACGTTTATCGTTTTACACTTTAGCTTGATAACGTTTTTACAAACTTTAACGTTTGTGAAACAATATCAATTACCAGGTCTCACCACGAGGAGGTGACTACGCACGAGACCCACCCCGGGCCCTATTCCCAACCACCCTCCATTATATACAAGCAACTCGGCATTCAACTTAATGAATACCGAGTTTTTATTCTACTTGGCCCGGAGTTACGTAAAAAGGAGACAGACGTTCCATAGTTCAATCTCAAACTCAAGTACAAATCTTAACTCTAAAACGCAAGTATGAGCTTGAACCATGGAACTCTGTCTCCCACACAACGATCGCGTTAACAATAAGTTCATCTCCGGCACAATCATACAATACATAAAATAATACAATCATACATTACATACAATGCATACAATTCGTACAGTTCATACAGTTCATACAATACATACAAATGAAAGTCATACGATATTTCGCATTCACTCGCAGTATTTCATACTCTCATACGTACATATCTAACTCTTACGTTACATAATAATTGTACAATAATTCGTAGCCCTATCAGCGCAATTTGTATCAAAGACACGTTTATTAAACTTTGAACGAAATTAGAGAAACGAAACTATTGACACGCTACAACATCGTGCCTTGTATGAGACATAACGCGAAATGAAACCGCGATTTGTCAGTGTGCCAAATCGGGTTCCGAGCATTTAGAGGCAAGTAGTTTCGCGCTACCCCCAACGACACAGTGGGGTTCCGAAGAACCGCTGAACCGAATTACAAAGGACGCTAGACTACAAGAACCTACCTCGTCCTTTCGGACGAGGCTGCAGTCCCCCGATTTGACACACTGACAGCGAAAGTTAGAAACTCTAGTGCAATGACAGTAACGAAAGTGACTCTACTGTATTGCAATGACAGTGTCAAAAGTAACTCTACTCTAGTGCATTGACAGTAACAAAAGTAACTGTACTGTATTGCAGTGACAGTGTCAAAAGTAACTCTACTCTAGTATAATGACAATAGTAACAATAGTAGCAAGTTTCGAACGAAAGAATACAAGAAAGGTGATATCTCTAATTTCGTCTCAAGTTAGATAAACGTGTCTTTGTACAAAATACGCTCACAGTGAATTTAAAAATATTAACTATCTTATAATCAACTAAAACTAAACGCACGCAACTTAAAGCTAAGACGCACGCATTCCACGATGTCCGTGCGAAATCCCTCGTCGTCCCAGATATTAACTATCTTATAATTAACTAAAACTAAACGCACGAAACTTAAAACTAAACGCACGCATCTTAAGTCTAAGACGCACGCAACTTAAAACTAAACACATGCAATTTAAGTCTAAGACGCACGCATCGCACGATGTCCATGCGTGATCCCTCGTCGTCCATCGGTGGCCCGCTGGGGGCCCAATAGTTTACTTATCAACTAATTGTCCCTACAGTTCAGTTTAGACCATGAAATACAAAGCAAAGAAATGTGCACGGTCTAAACTGAACTGTAGGTTGCGTAGTTCTCAGCTTGATATCGTTTTACAAACATTAAAGTTTGCAAAGCTTTAATGTTTGTGAAACAATATCAATTACCAGGTCTCACCACGAGGAGGTGACTACGCGAGAGACCCGCCCGGGCCCTAATCCCAACCACCCTCCATTAACAAACATACAAACAACTCTGCATTCTTAAGGAATGCAGAGATTTTATTTTACTTGGCCCGGGGTTACGGAGACAAACGTCCTATAGTTCAGTCTCAAACTTACATCTAAATCTTAACTCTAAAGCGCATGTATGAGATTGAACTATGGAACTCTGTCTCCCGAACAACGGTCGCGTTAACAATCATACAATATATACACTCATACAATCATACATTACATACATTACATACAATCATACATTACATACAATCATACATTACATACGAATGCAAGTCATACAATATGTCGCAATCACTCACAACCTTTCATACTAACCACACACTCGTCTAACATAAAAGTTGCACAATAATTATACAATAATTCGCAGCCCTATCAGCGCATTTTGTATCAAAGACACGTTTATTAAACTTTGAACGAAATTAGAGAAACGAAACTATTGACACGCTACAACATCGTGCCTTGTATGAGACATAACGCGAAATGAAACCGCGATTTGTCCGCGGTGTGCCAAATCGGGTTCCGAGCATTTGGAGGCAAGTAGTTTTGCGCTACCCCCAACGACACAGTAGGGTTCCGAAGAACCACTGGAGCCGGATTACAAAGGACGCTAGACTACAAGAACCTACCTCGTCCTTTCGGACGGGGCTGCAGTCCCCCAATTTGACACACCGCCGACTAAAGTTGGAAACTCTACTCTAGTGCAATAACAGTAACAAAACTATCTCTACTCTAGTGAAATAACAGTAACAAAACTATCTCTACTTTAGTGCAATAACAGTAACAATAGTAACAACGAACGAAAAAAAGAGAAGAGAGGAGGTGTCTCAAGTTTAATAAACGTGTCTTTGTTCAGAATGCGCTCACAGTGAATTTACACGTATTAACTATCTTATAATTAACTAAAACTAAACGCACGCAACTTAAAATTAAGACGCATGCATCCGACGATGTCCCTGCGAGATCCCTCGTCGTCCATCGTCGTCCATCGCTGGGGGCCCAATAGTTTACTTATCAACTAATTGTACCTACGTTTCAGTTTAGATCGTGAACTAAAGAATGAACAGAAATTTTCACGATCTAAACTGAACTGTAGGTTGCGTAGTTCTTAGCTTGGTATCGTTTTACAAACATTAAAGTTTATCATTCTACAATTTAGTTTGATAACGTTTTACAAACTTTAATGTTTGTAAAACGATATCAATTACCAAGACCCACCACGTGGAGGTGACTACGCACACGGGTCTCATTATAATATATTGTATATCAGTACTGTTTCTTGTATTTCTCACACAGGTTTCAACTTGTATTGAATTTAAGTAATTTGTCAGAAAGAGGAATGGTATTCGTAAAATAAGGCATAATTGTTTGATCGATCTAATAATTAATTTAAGATATGGATGAAATATTCTTGTTTGTCTAGTTAATAGTAAAGGACTAAATTATTTTCCAAGTTGTGGATTCAGTGAGAAATTCTGAATAGCAATATTATTGTTAGACTAATATTATCAATGTATGTGCAGAAATATAACGTATATCACGGTAATTGTTAAAGAATGGTAACTGATAAAGTATGTCTTGTACGACTACTATACAAGTCATGGAAAAATTGAACTCGTATTCAAGTTCAAATAATCACGATCAAGTATTAACCCAACACCAAAGAAACCAAACCATGTAACTTACCAATCGTTGAAGTCAGAATTGTAGATTAAGGTTTGGTTGCAGACATATTCAAAATGTTTCTTCTAAATTTGGTCGATGTGCTCACGACAAAAATTCAATTCGTGATGAGTTCTTGCCTCCGCATCAATTGACATTAATCTGATCTTTCGGTCGTTAATGATGCGATACAAATAATGAAAATTTCTTAGAAATGTATTAGTGACTCGATTACTACAAATGATTAATTAAAAATTTTAAATAGAACTTAGAAATGTTATAGAAGTGAATTTATTGTTTAATTGTTACAAATAAATTATTAGAAATATTAGACAATGTTTAAACAAGTAGAATATTCAAAAATATTATTTAAAAACTCACCCCTAAATTTTGGTCGATGTGCACACGGCGGAAGTTCAATTGGTAATGAGTCCGCGTACCGCTGAAGGTTAATTTAATATTCCGATTGTCAATGACACGGAACTGTTGATAACTTTTTCTTAATTTTTCGAAAGTATTTATCTATTATACCCATCAATAGTTTTTAGCTTTCTCTCGCAAGGTTACACTTTCATAAATATGTTCCAATGTCAAATGTAATAATTTATCAATTTTTTAATCTATAACTGGCTAAAACTAAATTTACACTTTCATAATATTAATTTTTAAGGTATAACTGCTAGAGAAAAGTTATGTAGTCAAAAATCGAGTTAAACAGTGAACATCGCTGCAGAATAACGTATAAACGCAACATATAAAAATTTTTCGTTCTTTTATTATTTCAGACAGTAAGAAATATATGTATTATGTAACTATCTTTTCCGTTATTCTAAGTAAAATAATTTGATTATCCTAAATGAATTGTTCGAACCATGAAATAATGCTTGGAAGTTCAATCACTGATTTAATTATTATAAGTAAATAGTTAAAATTGTTAATATACAAAAATATCATCGAAATGCATTATTTTACAATTTGAATAATTCATATGAAACAATTAAATTATTTCTACAATATTTCTAGACATTATTTAATAATTTTCACAACTTTTNTTTTTTTTTAATTTTTCGAAAGTATTTCTCTATTATACTAATCAATAGTTTTTAGATTTCTATTGCAAGGTTACACTTTCATAAATATATTACAACGTCAAATGTTATAATTTATTAATTTTTTTATCTATGACTGTCTAAAACTAAATTTACACTTTCAGGATATTAATTTCTAAGTTATAACTGCATTAATGTATATTAAATAGGAATTTATCCTATATAGTAGAGAAAAGATATCTAGTCAAAAATCAAGTTAAGCAGTGATCGTCGCATCAGAGTAATCGCACAACATATAAAAATTTTCACTCGTTTATTGTTTCAAATTGCAAAGAATTATGGATTATGTAACTATCTTTTCCGTTATTGCAAATAATATAATTTAATTATTATAATGAATTGTTTAAATTATGAAATAATGCTTCGAACAGTTCAATCACTGATTGAATTGTTATAAATAAATAATTAAATTTGTTAAATAATATACAAAAATGTCATCGAAGTGCATTATTTTACAATTTGAAATTTTAATTCATTTAAAACAATTAAATTATTTTATTTTTACAATATTTCTAGACTCTATTTTATAATTTTATAATTTTCACAATTTTTTTATTATGATTAAACGATTAAATTAATTATTTCATTCAGCAAGTCAACGTCATTTCTCTTAAGTACATTATTCAAAATTCTTATAAATTATTAGTTAAATATTTTAAATAACACTTAGAAATGTTACAGAAAAGAATTTATTGTTTAATTGTTGCAAATAAATTATTGGAAATATTAGATAATGTTTAAATAAGTAGAATATTCAGAAGTATTATTTAAAAATTTTGGTCGATGTGCACACGACGGAAGTTCAATTGATAATGAGTCTCCGTACCGCTGAAGGTTAATCTAATGTCCCGATTGTCAGTGACCCGGAACTGTTGGTAATTTTTTTTTAATTTTTCGAAAGTCTTTGTCTATTATACTAATCAATAGTTTTTAGATTTCTATCGCAAGGTTACACTTTCATAAATATGTTCCAATGTCAAATGTAATAATTTATTAATTTTTTGATCTACAACTGTCTAAAACTAAATTTACACTTTCAGGATATTAATTTTTAAATTATAACTGAATTGATGTATATTAAATAGAAATTTATGTAGAGAAAAGTTATGTAGTCAGAAATCGAGTTAGGCAGTGATTGTCGCTTCATGCAAATAAATTGTTGGAAATATTAGATAATGTTTAAACAATTAGAATATTCAGAAATATTATTTAAAAATTCACCTCGAATGTTTAATCGATGTACACACGATGAAGGTTCAACTTATAATGACCTTTTTCGCTGCTCAACCATCAGATAAATGTAAAGTCAGCGATGCACAACAGGTGGTAGTCTTTGTCAGTACTTTTCAAAACACTATTTCTATTACAGTAATCAATAGTTTTACAGTTTTAATGTTTTATTTAGTTGAAATTTTTCAATTTTACCGTTGTATTATTTTATTCCATTAATCTTAGGCAACAATAAATACTGTAATTTTAGGGATGTGCGAGAATCCGAAAATATCGGGAATCCGATGGTCGGGACGAGTCGGGTTCCCGAAGATTTCGAGATTCCCGAAGGAACCGGGTTTCCCGAAAAAGTCGAAATTTCCGAAAATTTCGAAAACCCGGCTACCGTTTCTCGAACTACTCTACAATGCTGTATAGCAGCCTACAAAGTATGTAAATACATAGTTCAATTTCTTCTGCCAGTGAAGTTATTGGTTTCTAAGAATTCTAAGAATCGTGTGACCTGGTGTAAACGAACGTGTGACTGCGCGCTTAGCACTTGGACATTATGTACGCTGTTGAGCAGTATTGCTGAGAAATTTGGGAAGTTCAGACGTATATTTCAAAATCTGTGTAAATTTAATAAAGATTAAAAATCTTTAAAAAAGAATGTCGAGTGCAGCCACGCGTGATCGAGATTCCCGCAGTCCTCGATCCATGTCGATCATTTCTTTTTCAATCGACGATCCCTATAGCCGATGAAACATGCTGAACTAATCGACACCGTGATTGAAAATTAATATTACCTAATATTTCTCTATCTGGTATCTGTTACACGGTGACTGTCGATTTTGGTAAAACCGAATTTTGCACGATTTAAAGAAGAATTTGGAAAATTTGTTAAATTTTGAGCTTGAGAGTTTGGAAAATTTGTTAAATTTTGTCGAAATAATAAAATTGTCGTGAAACTCGGTGTTGCTTGATATATTGTCTACAATAATCTCGGGATTCTACGATCTTTTGGATTTCGAGTTCTGCATGATTTGAAAGAACTTTTAGCGAATTCTGAAAAGTCGCTAGAATCGAAGTTATTGGATGAATATCAACTTAGATGCATAATTTCAATTTCATTAAATTGAGAAGTTGGATTACCGATGATTAATACTGTAAATAAAATGATACTCGTAACTGTAACACTGTATAAAAGAAGTTCAAAGGATAAATGCATGTTATATGCTTCTATTCGTATCATTTTGCAAAACTCCCATTGAAATTACAAATTGGCCACTTTGTCCACTCTGACAAATGATTCAATCTTAAATTACGTCAGTTTATGCGAGCTTTCTGTCGGATGAGACAGAAGGTACTCGAGGAACAGAAGCTACCAATTGCTCGATACGTCGCACAGCTATTTGGACAACGTCGTTCCGCAATGGTGACGCGTCAAGCCGCAAAGGTGCGGACGTTGCACTTCCTCGACGCGTAACCACCTCGTATTAGCATAAATTAGCCGTTCGTCCGTGGAACGTCGTAAACCTTAGCGATCGTAAGATCCCGCGCTTTGATGTCGGAAACGGTTGAACGATCGTTCGTTTTAACGCAGTGAAACGTGCACCGTGAAAGATCGCGCGAAGGGTTAAACGCATTCTTCGACGTAATCTGTATAATGGCGTTTCTAAATGCGCTTGTTGAGGGACAGGACAACGAAATAGTTCGTTCTTCGTCCACGTTGTTCCAATTTCTAACGAAATTGTGTATATTATGTTCGTCGAGCAAGTTACGTCTGTATTTAGTATACATATCTGTCGAGCGAGAGTGAAATTTAATTGCCATTTCATTTTGATTTACCTCGCTCACTGTTGTTTGATTTTTCATTCAGTTTAGAGTGAAACTCACGACTATCTTGCAAGAGGACAAATTTTACGAATTGTTACGAGGTTTGAATATTGCGTTTAAAAGTTATTAATTAGTAACGATAATACACGAGACGAGGAACTGAAACGGATTGACAAATTAAGCCAGAACAGCACGATATTTTCTTCTCGGTTTCGTTTAATAAATAATCGGAGAGCACGTGGGAAGAACAAATCATTGAAAATAAGTGATAAATCTATAAAACTTTATGAAAACTGGAGAGAGAATAAAATGTTCAATGGTAGAAGATAATATTGATTTATTATCGCTCAACGTTTGCCATTTATCTATTAAAACGAGAGCGAAAAGCAGCGGAAGAAGTCCGAAAAGAGATCTTACATTTCAATTCCAACGAAAAATATTCAAACGACCGCAGACTGGTATCATTACCGATACGAACGCGTATGACATAATAAGCGAGGGCTATATTTATGCCAGAGAAACGTCCCAAAGAAGATGTACGAGTCATCAGACAGCGTTCCACGAATAAACACAGTCACCAATGACGAACACTCGGCTAGACTCGCTTGGGAACTGGGTTAATCTCTCGAGAACTCTTATTCCGCGATCAACGCGAAAGAAAAGAAAGACTGAAAGACTGGAAAACCCGATAGTCGATTTGAATTGTAACTGAGCTGTGGCACGTGGACACACGCAGGCTTGCAATTTGATTTGATCTAAATCAGCGCGTCTGCCCAGTCTGGTTTCTGGCGCAGAAATAGTCGATCGTTTCACGCACGTGTCGCCATCGATGATGACGTAAAACCTCGTTGCTGTTGTGTGGCAGTTGGCTTCGCGGACTAACACGCCAAACGGTTAGTCACCGCTTAAGGAGCTGGTTTAATTACATGATTTATATCGCGAGCTAGTCGCGGCCACATTTCTGTGAGAATAGCCAATTCTGCGAGACCCAATTCTGCTCCCTTTTGCTTCTGGAACCGCGGTATCAAAGAGAGCGAAGTGACTCATTGATAACAGTCCCGAGATCTTGGAATTATCTGCACAGCTGCTGGATCAATCTCATGGCGGGCTCTGTGTCACGGGGTGAATTGGTCAGCGCGGATCTTTCAGTCGAGAACTCTTCTTTCCGCTTGATAAAGTCGTTCTACGACGGGGATATATTTAGGCGAATGTTTCGGTAGAAAGATTGGAAAATATTGAAGGAAATTGGAACACGCGAAGATTGATAACTAGTTTTAGATTCGTAACTATTAATTGGAACTGATTCTGGAAAATATGAATCACTTTCAACCTTCGAGGAACATTGCTAATCGATTCGCTTCGAGTATATTAATATCGTAAATTGATTTTATTATTATTATTGAGAGCGATGAGAAATAAGCTATATATAAATTCGGATAAAAATGTATCCAGTATCACGATCTAGTTTCTCTAGTATCGCGGTTTTTCGTTCTTCATTTACTTTTTACTCTCTCCCGTTGTAAATCAACACTTGCTTAAGAAAGAATTTCATCTAAAAGTCAACTCGCTCGATCTACTTCCCAAAGAATCCACGGTGAAAACTCGCTTTCTTCCATAGCAAATCGATTCTTACCATTCGTTAACCTTTCACTTGAACCGGCAGTTAACTCAGGCGAGCGAGGCCGGAAGTGTGCGCCGGCCAGCAAGCAGGAGGAACGTCGAAAAATTACGATTCTCCGCAGCGGCAACGCATAAATTACAACCAGCCACCGGGTGTTCGCCGCCGTCGAAGAAGAAACTCGCGTTTCAATCGTTCGTTTCCCCTTGCGGCCGGTTCCTCTCTTGGAGAGAGAGAGAGAGAGAAGTGTTTTGCAGCGCGTGGATTCGCGTCCATCGGGGTTTTATAGTCACCCACGTTGCCAGACGTGCCGTTATTATCGTCGTATATTCTCTCACGTTACGATTGCACGCGACACACCAACGTGATGCAGATGCTCTCCGCTGAAAAGAAGAGTCTCGAGTCGAACAACGCTCCTCCAATTGGATCCTCCTTGTGGCCCATGTGCTCTCCCACGCTCCATAAAAATCCGCGTACATCTGTACGAAACTTACTTACAATCTCTCTTCTTTTTCTTTTTTCTTTTCTTTTTTTTTTTTCGTTGGAACGATCGTAGATGAAAAGAGAAAAGAAAAGCGCCACGAGGAACGTGAGAGAGTCTTTGATGCTCTGCAGCGAGGTAGAGACTGCGATGAGAACGAAGACGCTTCTGTGGAATTAAATCTCTACGTCTCCCACGTTGTGGAATTTTTCGCTTTCACGTTCGGTCGTGGTTGGGGTTGCCGAACGTTTTGCCGAAATATGGCGGATGATTAAGTATCGTCTTGAAAGCTTCGCTGGGACTTGAAACGACGACAAACGTGATACGACAGAAAGTACAATTTAGTGGATTTATAATAAAAGTAGAATTTATGTAGTTTAAACTACAATTTAGCTTTGGAAAATAATTTAGAGATCTAAGGCAAAGCCTTGGGAATCTCTAGGAAAATACCGTGGAAGAAATACCGTGGAATTTTTAGAAAACCAGAAATTTCACAAACTCGATCATTCTCCTCCGGATGTTCCATTTTCTATAAGTACCAGCATCTTTTCCAAATCTTGTAACTCTCAAAAATTTTCAATTTCGTAATTCTCCGGAGAGGATTCTCCCTAAAATATTTTTCAAAAAAGATTCCCAACTTTCGAGTTCTTTTATCGTTCAAAGTATCGCCGCTATTTCAAATATCGTACATTTCCGATACAATGTTGAGAATAGAATTGGCAGCTTTAAGGAGAAACGAAGGGAGGAAGAAATCGTCCGATCTAAAATCGAACGTCGCCGTGTCTGTAGATAATTGCTTGGAAATTGTTTGGAAATGGTTTTCGTGAAAAGCAATTTAACCTCGAACTGCTGCTACTTTGTGCACCGAATAATCGAGGAAGACCGACACGTGAGAGAGACGTGTCGGGAAAAAGTATTGGACGGGTTTACAATGCGTAATTGCACGGACGTTTAACAGGAAGACACATTTATCGCGTTCGTATTGATTATGGCCGTGGAATTCATCCGATTAACAAGTTACGGCAGACAGTCACGGGCTCGTCGCGTTAAATCATGCCAAGCTTATGTTCCAACTTTGATGAGATCGCGAAACGAGATTCGCTGGGAGTTGCTTAATGTACCGGGCCGATGTTTGAATAAATCTCTTTGCGTGTTATCCAGCCTCGGTGAGGATCCGAAGATTTATAAGCTCGGCTTTGAATTACCGCCGCGTCTGCTGTATAATTCTTTGTACTTGCGCGCGCGTTGATCAATTGGGTAAAAATTCTCGGTGAAAATTAACGGACGAAAGAATGGGAGCATGGAATTTTTTATCGAAACGGCTCGAAACTAGAAGATTTAGGAACTTTTATCGTTAAAAAGAGTTTAAAAGCGGCGACGTTGATTACAAATGAAGTAGATTACAACTGAAGAATGAGAAAAATAAAATAGCGGGAGATATATACTCTGTAATCTCAGTTGTTAAGAATCAAGCAAACGGTTGTCATAAAGATCTTGTACATAAATTAAAATAAATACTTATAGTTTCTTGTTAAATCTCGTAATACATTTTTTTAAAGGAGTAAACCTCCACACAGTAGAATATATAGTAACTCCATCTGTATTGTACGTATATATAAATATATTTGTTCGCACGTTATAAGAAAATTAATCACGAATCATTCGTAAAAATTGTTCAATACGTAAATAGAGTTGTTCGAACACAGTAGGCAAATTGATTACGAATCGTTCGTGAAATTCAAATTTCATTCACTCGCTGTGATTTACAATTAGTGAAACTGTTTCCAGTAGAACTCGTTTTAAAACTGTCCAAAATAATTCTGAAATATTTAATCGATGTCTGCTATTAGGTTATCGATGTGAAACTGTACAAGTTGAACTGTTTAAAAAAGTTTTCAAGTTTTATAATATTTAAACTTTGAGCTCGATCGAGAACGTATCGGATTTCGGAATATACGAAAATATACGAAGAAATTTTTACTTTTGTAATTGAAATTGACTCCTCATGTGTCATCAAATTTCGATTCGCGTTGCCTCTGTCGCGCCAGGTGGTTCCTCTGGAACTAACAGTCTCCATCCAGAGAACCATCGTCGAACGATCGCTCGCGGACCAGCTTCGTAAACGCGTTGCCCGAGATCGGCGCAAGAAATTTAATAAAGCCGATGAAAAATGAACGGCTCGTTCGAGCTCCGGTTCATTTATCACCGCTATTTATCGGCCGGAGATACACTTCGATCAAGGAAACTTTCGAAATTGTGCCGCGAGGTTAACTGAACCCGTGGGACAAGTTTCAACTGGCTACCGGCAGCAACTCCGGCAACTTCCTCTCGGGGACCCAATAATCTCGAGGAAGTGTATACCGATGGGAGTCTCGACGAGAGTGTGCAACTTCTCCTTTCATTTCTCTCTGCTCCGATCGACGAAACGAATCGAGGGATTCTTCGCGCTCCGACTAGAATGGGACAAGCTTCGGAGTTATTTAAGTCGAGTCGAATGTTGATTTGTCACGTCTGATTACGAGCAGCTCGAAATTCGTGACGCGGGTAAATGGCGAAATTTTCGCAATTTCCCATTGGACAAACGTGAAACATCATCCACAGAATTTTAGAGTGTAGGAATTCAATTTGATCTCGATCTGAGAATTTCATGTAATTTTGAAATCCAATTTAGTTGACAACTAATCAAATAATTCAGTTAGACTCTATTTTAAGAAGCCGAGTATTTAATATATGATATTTTAATATATATGGTATTTTATATATAATATAATTTAATATTGTCAATTTAGAAATTTAAGAAAGTATCTCCAACGATGAATTCTTAATTTAATACTGTGTATTATTATTATGTCGTTGCCAGCGAAAGTTCGTACAATTTCGTTTTCGATACTTTTCGATACTCTTCCCCCAAATTCTCTATTTTCTCACTTTCTCATTGCTACGTCAAAAACTGGCAAAAAAAAAAAAAGGAAAGAAAAAAGAATGTTATCTCAAAATGTAGAGCGGGTTCGATTGTTCCGTGAGAACTTTAAAATTAAGTTTTAAGAAATTGAATCTTAGGCGACTGAATTCAGTAACTATACTCGGCTATATGCTCGATAATCTAGGATCTAGAATCCAGATCCTCTCGAGTCGGAAGACACGGAAACAGAAAGGGATCGTTAAACGAAATCCTATCCTTTCGAAGAGGAGGGAGAAGTCTAAGGGTAAAAAGCGTCGGGCGATAATTTTATTTGGCAAACGAGGAGGGCATGCACTTTACAACCGGCCAATGCAAACTGTCCTGGAGCCGCGCCAGGAAATGGTCGAGCGGCAGGAACGTTATGTGAATGGCGTTTTAAAGGTGAAAGAAGAAGCCATAAACGAAGGAGGGAAGAACTGGCAGTCCTTCCAAGATCGCATGATTGTCGCCCCCATTTGCTTGGATATTAAGCTCGAGCTTTATTTTCCGAGCAAGGGTATACTCTCACTCGCCCCGATATTTCTTCCGAGCATCTAATTCTCGAAGATGATTGGGGAACACACTCTATTGTCTATTCGTCTCTCGTCGTTGCGTTGGTTCCTTTTCGCCGTGGCGGAGAATCTAGTAGAGCGACGTAGAATTATGCGGACGAAAGTGGTAGAAGTCAAGGGAACAAAGACGCTCAAATGGAACCAGAAATTTCCTTGGCGATGGTGTTAAGTGGGCTTTTGCTCGGTTTCGCTCGGTCGTTTTATTTTCCAGGAGAATTTTGAACAATTGGAACATTTGGGGGGGGCGTGTAAAGTTGTAGAAAATAGAGAAATAGAAAAATGTAAGTGCAACTGGAGGTTTCTTTTGTAGAATAGTCGAGTAACTGTGTAAAATTACGCGAGCGAAAGTGGTAGAAATAGAGAAGTAGAAAAATATAAAACTATAGATTTGTCTGCGGGAGGGCCAAGTGGAACTTGTATAGAATTTTACAGATAAAATTACGTTATATATTATGTTACGTATAATACATAATTATAATAATGAAAGAATAAAGAAACAGAAAGATGTAAATGTCAATTCTATTATTATATTTATGAGAGAATCAAGTAGAACAATGTAAAATTATACAATAAATGAAGTTATTTATATTTTTGACAAAAGAAACACTCGATTATACAAAAATAAATATTACAAAGTTCAAATAATTTCAATAGTACGGTTCTTTTTGATAATATTAAAATTAACAAATTTATTAGACATTAAATCCGAATCTAAATAAAATATTAGTGATACAATTATACATATCATCATTAAGTTATCTGAAATGAAATGAAATTACCTGAACAGAAAGAGTTTGAATTTTGGTACATAAATTTCATACGTCGAAATTTTTAATTGAAATATTCAATTCCGCGTTTGAAGTTCGAATAATCTGCCACATTAAATTTTTACTTACAATTGTACACAATGTTAATGATGATATAAATTTATTTGTCAAAAAATATTTTCATCTTCATTCTAAATTTTCCAACTGTACTAACTATAGACGAATATTTAGATACTCGCAGTCGCCAGCGTGCGTCGTCAATCTAAAGTCTACCTGTACCCCGTCGGTGATTCAATCCGCCTCGTCTCCGACTCAAACTCAAGTCGAAACAAAGAAAATCTACACACACACACACACGCGCGCGCGCGCACACGTGAATCCGGTGTTTAACCAGTGAATCTAGCCCATAAACCCGTCGAACGTACACTCGCAGGCAACGATAACGTAGTTCACGTTTCACCCCTGTCGCTAGCCAGGCCGTTCATCACCGCTAAAAGCCTATACCTTATCGAGGCGGTCCGATAAGGGGATCACGCCTACGTTGCTCCCTACGGAGGTCAGCCACGCTCTCGTTGCAACGCGAGAATCGCCGCGCACGGGCCACAGGTGAATAAAAGGCCACTTAACGCGCAACCTTCGCCATATCGGTTCCCACGTGTTCTTCGCGACTCTCGCGATACTCGAACCCCTTCACCCTTTGCCCCAATCCCTTTGGGTCTTCTTCGTTTTCTTCTCTTTTTTCATTTCTTTTTCCATCGAAGGAATGGCGTGTACTAAGTGCGTCTTCGCGATTGCGTGTTCCAGCATCACGTGAAATTGAGGCACGAAAGACATCGTCGTCAACACGGGGAGAACTATCTGCCTAGCAGCTTCGTGTCGGACACGGATGATCCTGAACGTGGTACCTGGGGACCGTGGTCGTCGCCTAGCTCGTGTTCCAGGACCTGTGGCGGTGGTGTCGCGCATCAGACCAGACAGTGTCTCGACATAGAGTGAGCTATTCTTTTCTTAATATTGAATTTGAATATTAATATTGAATCTTTTTGAATGTTGAATTTTAATATTTAATTATTGTATCTCTGTAATATTATGTCTTTTGAGTAACTGTTAAAGGATGTATGATAGTTTGAGTAATTTGGAGGTGGGAGGAGGATTTGATAAATTATGGTGGTTGATTATTGTTAAATAATTGTTATTATATTATATAGTGATTGAATAACGAATTTTTATACATTTATGGGAAATTTAGAGATACAAAAGTACACAGAAAATGAAAAAATATGTAAAACATCTATCAAAGTGTAGCGTCTTTCATAACACCATGCAATATAAAACAATTGATCAAGTGTAAGAAGGAGTTGTGTCATAATAATAATAATAGAACAATAATAATAGTAGAATTAAAACTTTTTTTCTCATAATATATATATTATAAATGAAAAAATGATAATTAATTGCTTGTTTTTCAACATTCGTAATTCTTGTTACTGATAATTTATAAAATCTTAAAATATTAATTCAATTGTACCAGACATTGTAATTAACTATACCATGACCATGTTTGCCATGTAAATTGTTTCAATTGTGCATTTTACACGAATGCATAGAGTTTAATGTCGCAAAGGAAATGCTGTAATTAAGTCGCTATGAAATATCCAAACGGAAGGCACACGGAAATAGCAACATCGAATTACAATGTTCAGCTTCCTCGACAATTCTCGGGTATTTTCACCGTATAAATATTCACGAGAAACTATTCTATTTCTTTCCTCTCTTTCTCAAAATTTCTTTTACCACGTTGATATTAATTACAAAATATAACAGCCGATAAACGTGAACGAAGCCGAGGTTGGAAATTTCAATGACTCGCGAAACGTTCCCAACCGGCCTCCTCTGGTAATGGAAAATTAATTTTTTATCCCGTCATTTCTCGCGAAGATGGGTTTGCTCAAATTCAATCCGGTCTCGTCGGCTTCTCCACGCTCCGAGGACTTTTCTGCCGAGATTTTTTGACGGGTCAACTTCTTGCGGTGAATCACGGTAAATCCTTCTTATCTGAAAGGAAAGAGAGAGAGAGAGAGAGAGAGAGAGAGAGAGAGAGAGAGAGATGCTCAGCCAAGATTAATCGCGATCATCGCTAAGCGCTTCTCGTATCGTCCCGAAACTTCGTTTAAAAGGATTCTCGCAATTTTTGTTTCCCCTCGGAAAAAAAATCTATTCCCTATTGTGAGACTTTATGCGTGTACTTTGCATGAAGCGCGAGTCACATTTCTCGCAGCAAAATTTTAGAATTTTTAGCAAATTTTTAGATTTTTCAAAAATTTCCTTACGTGACATTCCTAGCGAGTTTGTATGTAATATTTGTTTGTAATATCGAATATTTAAAAATATATTTCTTTTTTGAATAAACTTCTCGTATCATCATATGAAACTTTACACGTTTGCTTTACATAAATTATTCGGGAAAAATTAAAAATCGTTTAATTTAACTTTTTATTATCATTATTTTTATATTAAAAAAAATTAATTTCTAAATTTCTTTCGTCTAATTTTCAATTTATGTGTATCTGATACATGAATTGGTGTCACAGGAATGTTATAGAAGTACAAAAATTTGCATACTAAATCGTGTCTTAACTGTATGAAATGAGATTAATCGCGATCAGTCTTCGAATATCAGTCCAAAGTTTGGCATAACGAAAGGGAGCAGCGAGAATCGCGAGTTTGTAAGCGAAACGAAGAAAGAAGGAAAATCGAACATGAAAGAAATCGAGAGCGAACCAATCGCTAATAACAGGTTCGATGTGACGAGAAAGCGGGCTAATCGTATCACGTGAAAGCTTTCGACGTGCAGAATTAACTCGCGGTTCGTGTCACAGGTCAATCTTAATCGCCGCTTCACCGTTCTCTTCGATTCACCACTTTCGTCTCGCGAGTTCCGCGTTTAGAATTTCGAAACCGATCGTTTCTGCAGTTTCGAGTAATTTTAGAGGAGTCGATGTTAGATTAATCTCGTGTTACGATTCATCGGGTCGATCGTATCGTAAGATAGTTCTTAATCACGTGATTTGAAATTGCTAAGGAAAGCGTGTGTTCACTTTCTAGCTGCTACTTTTTCCTTCTCCTATGGAATTTAATTTGAACGATTTATCGTCGATAGTTTTATACGATGTCAATCAAAACATTTCGATTAACTTTTCCGAGATAGATTTCTTAAATAGCGAGTGTAAAATAATTTCTATATAAATGAAGTAATTTTAAATTCGAAATGGAAATTGTACTAATCAAATGAACAGAAAGAGAAAAAGTATATTGACTTAGTCTAGAAATCGATCTTTTATCCGTAATAGAGATTAACGAAAGAAATAAAATTAGAATGATATAGGAAACTCCAATAACTTCGACACATTGGTCTTTCAAAATAAAATCGTTTACTTTATTTCTTGGATGACAGAAAGAATTATATATACTGGCGATTCGATTAACTTACAAAATGAAAATTATTTTACTTAAAAAAAAAAAAAAAAAAAAAAAAAAAAAAAAAAAA